>NC_142943.1:27166128-27313628 GCF_046866305.1 Octopus bimaculoides
TGTATATATGTATATATATATATATATATATATATGTATATATGTATATATATATATATATATATATATGTATATATATATATATGTATATATGTATATATATATATGTATATATATATATATGTATATATGTATATATATATATATATATATATATGTATATATATATATATATATATATGTATATATATATATATATATATATATATATGTATATATATATATATATATATATATATATATATGTATATATATATATATATATATATGTATATATGTATATATATATATATATATATATGTATATATGTATATATATATATATATATATATGTATATATATATACATACATACATTAAAATTAATCAAAGGACATACTATGTGTGTCTACTTACTTGAAATAACAGTCAAAATTCTTTATTAAATCGCCAAAAAATACACTGGTGATAACTACAAAAATCAAACGAAGGCAAATTCGGTTAAGACAATCTACTAACATACATTCAAATATTTGGATTCACGTGGATTAGTTTCTGCATTGGCACAATAAGCCTTAGCTTCTTCAACACGCATTACCAGGATAAGAGATACCCAACCTATCCTTCCAAATTCTGTGCCTCTACTAATTCGTTTCGCGCCGAAATCACTGTAGCTTCCCAGTGTAAAATAATCTCATTACAGAATTATGAGAAATAATTTATTAAAATTAATTTACAAAGGTACCATTAATTGTATTATTATCCAATGTCACTAATTTAAGAATGATAATAACAGAATTAACGATACAGGCGACAGCAGATCAGAAAATAGCATTTAAATAGCCGAGAGATTAAAATTAATCAAAGGACATACTAAGTATTTCTACCTGCTTGAAATAACAGTCAAAACTCGTTATTATATCGCCAAAAAATACACTGGTGATAACTACAGAAATCAGACGAAGGCAAATTTGGTTAAGACAATTTGGTTGGGAATCTCTTATCCTGGTAATGCGTGCTGAAGAAGCAAGGGCTTATTGTGCCAATGCAGAACATAATCCACGTGAATCCAAATATTTCAATGTATGTTAGTAGATTGTCTTAACCAAATTTACCTTTGCTTGATTTCTGTAGTTATCACCAGTGTATTTTTTTGGCGATTTAATAACGAGTTTTGACTGTTATTTCAAGCAGGTAGACATACTTAGTATGTCCTTTGATTAGTTTTAATCCCTCGGCTATTTAATGCTATTTTGGGGCCTGCGGTCGCCTGTATCGTTGATTCTGTTATTATCATTCTTAAATTAGTTACATTGGATAATAATGGAATTAACGATACCTTTGTAAATCAAATTTAATAAATTATTTTTCTCGTAATTCTGTAACAAGATTATTTTTCACTGGGAAGCTGCTGTGAAGTCAGCGCGAAACGAACCAGTAGCGGCACAGAATTGGGAAGGATCGATTGGGAATCTCTTATCCTGGTAATCACTGTAAATTAATTGTTATATATATGCATACACATACACACACACACATACACACACACATACACACATATATATATATATACATATATATACATATATGTGTGTGTGTGTGTCTGTGTCCATGTATCCATATCCATATAAGCATATGGATGTATTTTTAAATTTGTGCATTAAATAGACATGTGAGTCGACACTTATATTGTTCTGTGTATATGTGTTCATTTATATGTAAACTCTATACATATCTAAGTGTGGTGTGTGTGTTTGTGTGCGTGTGTATGTGTGCGTGTGTGCGTGCACTTTTTTTGTATTTCAACCAATGCTTATCAAGGCTATATAAATTTACTTGGAACATTGTTTCTGAAATATAAGTAAAGGAGATTGATGAAAGTAACCACAAGTGTGCAGTGAGAGACAATGTATTGTCAATATTCTGGTCTTAATGAATCAACAAAATGGAAATAGTCCTAAGATTAAAAAGACATGAAACGTAAGATGTTCTGTATTCAATTTAAAACATTCAGTCATCCATTTCAAATATCATCATTATCTTCATCATCGTTTAACGTCTGCTTTACATGCAGGTATGTGTTGGACAGTTTAAATGAGGAATGGCAAGCCAGGAGGCTGTACCATGGTCCAGTCTGATTTCGCAAGGTTTCTACAGCTAAGATGCCCTGCCTAATGCCAACCACTTCAAGTGTGTAGTGGGTCATTTTTACGTGCCACCAGCATGGGGGCCAGTCAAGTGGCACTGGCATCAACCATGCTTGAATGGTATTTTTTACGTGCCACCAGCACGGGAGCCAGTTAGGTTGATCTGGCATCAACAATGCATGCGTAGTGCTTTTTACATGCCACTAGCTTGAGTGCCAATCAGGCAGCACTGGTATCGGGCACAACTATGATTTCACTTTACTCATCAGGTCTTCTCAAGTACAACATATTGCCCAATCATTGAAGGGTACTTTCAAACGGGCTAGTTATCACTAGCATCAGACATAGCTATGATCTCACTTGACTTGCTGGGTCTTCATAATCACAGCATATCTCCAAAGGTCTCGGTCATTTGTCATTGCTGCTGTGAGGCCCAACGTTTGAAGGTCAGGCTTCATCACCTCATCCCATGTCATCCTTGGTCTACCTCTTCCGCAAGTTTCTTCCACTGTTAAGTGTGTCACTTCTTTATGCAGCTGTCCTCATCCATACACAATACATGACCATACCAGTGCAGTCAACTCTCTTGCACACCACACCAGATGCTTCTTATGTCCAACTTTTCTCTCAGAGTGCTTACATTGTCGTATATGCACACTGACATTACACATCTACTGAAGTATACTAGCTTCCTTTCTTTCAAGCATACACCTGCCTTCAGCAGTCATAGCTCATGTTTCACTGCCATGTAGCATGGCTGTTTATACACAAACATCATACAGTCTACCTTTCATTCTGAGTGAGAAGCCTTTTGTTACCAGCAGGGGTAGGAGCTCCCTGAATTTTGCCCAGGATATTCGTATCCTCGTAGCTAGGCTCTCAGAGCATCTACCCCCGTTACTGAATTTATCGCCTAGTAATGGAAGCTATTAACTACTTCTAGTTTTACCCCCTGGCATGTGATGGAATGTTTCATGTACATCTTTGGTTTTATTGCTCCTGTGCCTCTTCCACATACAAACACTATCTTCCCAGTCAACCTTCCTTTATATTGCTGCACCTCTTATCTGTCCATAGCTTAAACTGGGTACATCTTATGAATTTTCTACCTGTGCCTTTTCTACAGAATGAGCAGGGACATCTACTTGAAGGGGTTTGTGATTTGTCCCCCTTCCGACTTTGGTTTTTGCTAGATTGACTCTGAAGCCGTTAGATTCTAGACCTTACTTACACACTCATCTATTAGAGCAAGGTCATCAGCATAGAGGAGCTCCCAGGGGCAGCCTGTCTTAAATTCCTATGTTATTGCCTGGAGGACTATGATGAATAAGAGGGGACTGGGGACTGATCCTTGGTGAACCCTTATTTCTACCCGGAATTCATCACTGTACACAATTCTAACCTTCACCTTATTGACAGCACCCTTCTACAGCTCTCACCAGTCACTCACCTATTCCTAGTTTCCACACTGATCATCAGATAAGGGATCGGGGAACCCATAACACTTAAGAATTAATTTACTGTTAAGATTTTCAACATGTAGTCAATTTAGATACAAGAAGAACCATTTTAAAGTGAATAAATATAGCACTTTTCTGCTTCAAATTGATTCTAATATCATTCAATAAAATCAGTCATCTTTAATCACATTTCAAACATTAAAACTGTAATCCTGTCTAATGCTAGTTATTGTAAAGACCAATTTATTGTGTCAATATTCAATCAAGAGGACCATCCACAAGTTATTTAGGCTAAATTTGACATTTTGCATAAAAGGTAAAAACAATATCCCAGCCAAAAAAGTATTTTAACAAAATTCAAAAAATATTTGCTTGGAGATAACTCAAAGCTCACTTAAAGTAGCTGTCCTCAGCTTCTAGATGGCTCTGAGACCTGGTATATGCATTCTTCACTGTTTCCCTGGGAAGTTCTATGAATACCTCCTTGATCTCGGCCACTAGCTCAGCCTTTGTGCTGCAAGGAGAGAGATTGGTATCTCAACTGTATACCACACACAGTAATCCATAGGATTACAATCAGGGGAATTGGATAATTAGAAATTGTGTCATGTGAAGTCATAGAAATACTCCAGCAACCGCGTTTGACTCTTTCCCAAGGTATTCAAGGGCCTGAACCCTACTGACACACATATGGCAACCCTCTCAAACCAGATTTTGATCATAGTCTGAACTGAGTCTAAAACCCAATTCAATGATGTGGGACATCATGATGACACACTCACTGGAGACACACCCTAAAACCATCACAGTTTGGGAAAACTTGGTTTTCATTATGTGTGCGACTTCACATGAATTTTAGGCTAGTCACCTGTTGTTCTGAGTGTTGTGTAATGGGTCTTGGCATGAGTTCTTTTCCTCTGAGAAACCTAGATCATTTCTGGCTCCACAGGATGCCTCATCATGTTCAGCAGCTTCTTTGCCTCCGTCATGCTGTGTTTCTTGGCATTGGCTGTCAGAATTTATTCATTGCACTTCTTTCATTGTGACAACTCGGATACTCATCTCTCTCATCAAAGCCCAGGTTCCTTTGCTCAGATCTTCCATCTCTCACCTCCTTATCCTAAAGTTGTTGGATGAATTATGGAATGCAAGGACAGTCAGAATGACTGCTGTGTCACTCCCTGCGGGCCATAGCTTCGTAGTATGCATTTCAGTTGTCTATGTCATGTTCTTACAGTCTTTCCAGTGCTCTCAGAGCACTGAACAGAATTCATGACGCCAGTGTTTTGATACTCAATACAAATAATCACAGCATAACTAACACTTTTCCAGTATTCAGATGGCTTCCAGCCCATCATGTTAGCTAACTTTTCCTAACAAGAACTTTAGACTTTATGCTATCCAGTGCCATTGATTGTCCACCATACATGAAGCTGTTGCTGAAGAAAACATGAGATGGAAAAGATTGCCAAATTTAGCTTGAATAACCTGTATATCTTCATGAAATAGTTTTGGTTTTTAATGGTAAATATATTAAATCGATTTTCCCTAAGAACATAATTATTACCTTCTGTCTGAAATCTGATAAAAAAGACTCTTCTACTTTAATAACACAAATTAAATATTTGTGGGAAGACTGACATCAGTCACCATTCTTTTAACCACAATAACAGTAACAATTGTATAAGCAATATGGACCACTACAAAAATCATCAGAGCTACAAACAAAAAAAAAAAAGCAAACACAGAAATTTAATTGAAAATATGAATAAAAAATTTAACAATAATAATAGCAATATTGATCCTAATTTTGGTAATACTGACCATGGCTATAATAATAATAATAACAATTGTAACAATAAAAATCAGAACATTAATCACAATAATAGCAATATAGTTATCCACAATAATAATAATACATGCATAGATAGATAGATAGATAGATAGATAGATAGACAGACAGACAGACAGACAGACAGACAGACAGACAGACAGACAGGTATGAATGCATCAAAGGAAACCCTGATGTTCTAGGAGGGAAATGTGTTCCCATGGATGATGGTTCAATGCAGTTAACAATTCTGTAAAGAAAGAGGGTTGGAAGTGCCACTATGAATGGTGCATGGGGAAAGGAGAGCCTATCTAATGTGAAGCCAACAGAGGGGCTGGTTATCCCAACTGATAGTAGCTGAGCAGGAAAAGCAATAAAGTATATGAAGACAGGGTATGCCTCTGGCCCATCAGGAATCACTGCTGAGATGCTTAAAATATCTTATGGAGTGGGATATGACTTGGCCACCCATATAGTTAATCAAGTTATCAATGAGGGTGTCATACTCAATGACTGGTGTATCAGCATTATAGTCAACTGCAACAAAGGCAAAAGGGATGTCTTAAACAGAAATAATTAGAGAGGCATCAAATTGCTGGACCAGGTGATGAGAGTTACAGAAAGGGTCATAACTCAATTATTTGGAAGAGAATTAGGATAGATGAGATGCAGTTTGGATTTGTGCCAGGGAGAAGTACCACCGATGCAATCTTCCTGGTGAGGATACTGCAGGAGAAATACTTGACCAAAAATAAATCACTGTATATGGCTTTTGTTGACGGTCTTTGACAGGGTCCCTTGCTCCCTTAGATGGTGGGCAATGTGGAAGCTAGAGATAGATGAATGGTTAGTGAGATCCGTACAAGCCATGTACAGAGATGCTGTTAGTGAAGTGAGGGTTGCTAATGTGAATAACAAGGAGTTTAGTGTACAAGTAGGAGTTCACCAGGATTCAATTTTTACCCACCTCTTATTTATCATGGTTCTCCAAACTATAACTGAGGAATTGAAGATTGGCTTCCCTTTGGGAATTTCTCTATGTTGATGACCTTTTACTTATTGCTGAATCACTACCAGAAATAAAGAAGAAATTTCAGGTATAGAAGTAGACTTGAATCAAAGGGTTTTAGCGTTAATTTAGTCAAGACCAAAGTATTGGTAATTATGAAAACAGACAAATTCCAGAACCGTTCAGAGAGATGGTCCTGCTCATAAGGCAGAAAAGTTATCAGGAGAAACTCCATAAGATTTACTCAGTGCAAGCTATGAACACATAAGGGGTGCAGTGGTATATAAGAGGTGCAGTAACCAAGTAATATGTATGAATGAAGAGAGTTGCATCAAGAGGTTTTACTCTCTAATTATTGAGGGAGCATGTGGAAGGAGGTAAACCCAGGAAGATGTGGGAGAAAGTGGAGAGAAAGGATCTACAGATGCTGGACTCAGAGAAGAAATGACTAGGGACCAAGACACCTGGCAAGTTACTGTGCTTGGAAAGACATGTGAAGCTAAGTAAAAGCGTGGTTGTCCTTGCATATGAGCTTGTCCCTTGCGTCACTCTCCAGCTGAGCATTCCTAATCTTGCAGGCTTGTAAATGCTGGTGCCACGTAAAAACCACCAATGCTGATGCCATATAATTTCAGCCATGCCGGTGCTTCATAAAAGCACTCAGTACATTCTGTAAAGTGGTTGCCATTAGGAAGGGTATCCAGTCATAGAAACCATGTCAAACAGACATGGAGTTTGATGCAACTTTTCAGCTGGCCAGCTGCTGTCAAACACTCCAACCCATGCCAGCATGAAAAACAGACATTAAATGATGATGATGATGATGGTGATGATGATGATCATCATTATCATCTTATAAGTATAATTGTAACTATGTTGCCAACAGCAACTATAGCTTCTATAGTCATATAATTTATCTGTCCCGCATTAACAAACACAGTCAACACGCCCCTCTAGTAATAAGGATATTTCTACATTCACTCATGACAGTGGGGACAATATCATGAACAACGCTAATAATTATGATAAAATTAATGTTAAAAAAATAGGGGCTTGCATAGCAAAGGTTATGATTTGTAATATTGAGCATAGTTATAGCTGTAATGTTTATCCTTAACATATTGTCTATAGTAATGTTAAGAACGATAACAGTCATAACTATATGATCAATAACACAGAGAAAATGCTTTGAACATAATTTTTGCTAAGTTCGCTTTTGCATTTGATTTAGACTAAAATTGAATGTTGATTTCAAAACTACAGTCAGATTTCTTCTATCACATCAAGTTTTCATTTTCCCCACAGCTTACTCTCTATATAAGCACAATTAAAATCAGCACTCCAAAATTACTGGATAATGTATCTCCATCATCAGAGAGCAAAAATGTTCTCCAGTATAATATCATTGGTAATAGGGCAGTCTTCACTATCTTGATGAGATAAATAGAGCACTTGAAATAGCAAAAGATGCAACTTCAGAATAACAAGTAATTGTCCCTTGAGGGATGCTGTCTGTGTTATCACATGGTGTATAAGTGTATAGTTACTACGTTACACTTAAACTCGACCAGAATTTACTTTGGATCAATGACTGACTTGAAACATTGATACCTCATACATTAACTGCAAGGATTTTCAACATATATTCATATTAGACACTATACATTTTCAATACTATAAATTTCAAATTGGTTCCTAATATCATTTCATAAAAACATTTTATACTTTTTAATTTTACAACTGAATTTATTAGAGTCAATATATAAAACAAATTTTCCTCTTTAATATTGTGAGGCTTTTTTCACTCTCCTTTACTTATATTCCAAACATTAATACCGTTATCTTATGTTATTTATAACACAACCAAGATTTAATGTTAACATTCAAGACACGTCTACGTCTTTTAGTAATATCAATCACTTACAACGATGAGTGTAAAGATTAAATTCTCCTATGGACATTATTACTTTTTTGCATCAACTCTAAATAATAAAAAATTTACCGATTGTGGGGACTGAGAGAAATAGAGAATTGAAAGACATTTGCTCTATTTTTTCCCTTTCTTTCATAAATACTGAGAACAGGAATATCTGGAATTAAGTTTGTCATGCTATACATAATTACTTTAAGTATTAAGCTTCAAATTTATTCACTATTACCACAACTAAAGTAACTGCCATTATTTAAGGATCAAGATCTGTTAATTATAAATTTTTTTTTCCTTATCAAGACATCTATAATTTCATCTAGGATGATGCTATCTGATTTACTCTTCCATTTCTAAGAGAGTCGAGTGATATAAGATGGTAATTCCATATTTATATCTAGTAGATTCAATAACCCCATAGATGTTTTTTACATATTCCTTATGGTCAACTGGTACTTATTTCATCAACCCGAAAAGGATGACAGGCAAAGTCAATCTCAGTGGAATATGAACTCAGAATACAAATCTAGCAGAAATACTGCTAAGCATTTCACTCAGCACACTAACGGTTCTGGCAGCTCACTGTTTTGTGAAATAATATGAACAATAAAAGGATGGTCTATAGGAATAGTCTTTTCTACTCTAGGCACAAGGCCCGAAATTTTTGGGGAGGGTGTCAATTGATTAGATCATCCCCAGTACACAACTGGTACTTAATTCATCGACTCCAAAAGCAAAGTCAACTTGGGTGGAATTTGAACTCAGAACGTAAGGATAGACGAAATGACACTAAACATTTCGTCCGGCGTGCTAACGATTCTGCCAGATCACCGCCTTAGTCCAAAGGAGTAAGTCTAAAGGAATATCATATCTTATTAGCCATATTGATGATATTAAATATTTTGATTTAGTAAAAGGACATGTTATTATCAACTGAATCTTTTTTTGTGAAATCTATGTTACAGCAAAGAATAAATCAAAATATTTGCAGCTTTTATTGAAGTGGAGAAGAATTTATAGAGTACTGACTACCATGCCTCCAGACGGGACTCACTGGCAAGTAAGATAATATATATATATATTATTATTTATGTTGTGAACCATTAGTAAATATATGCATATATATATATATATATATATATATATATATATATATATATACACCCCTCCTGCCTATGAATTATTCTGGACACTTCTGTTGAAAAATCGGTCCAATACACCACGATGTCTGAAGTTTTTGAACCTTTTGAACTTTATGTAAAAATTCTTTTTTCTCTTCTTGTTTCTTTCTGTATTCCTTTCTGTGGAAGAAAGTAGGCTCGAAACGTTAAAGACTTTTTCACTTCCCAGGCGTTATGGTAATACATCTGTTTGTTCTTCGTCATTTGTTTTTTTTTTTTTTGTGAATTCTCTCTCTCTCTCTCTCTTTCTATATATATATATATATATATATATATATATATATATATATATATATATATATATATATATAGATAGATAGATAGATAGATAGATAGATAGATATGTGTGTGTGTGACTCTGGATATATATATATATATAGCAATAAGAAAATGGAGGAGAATATGCGGTATCCATCGACTTGCAGACAGTGTATTCCATTAAATTAATTTGTTTATTTTTTGTAACTAAAATGACAAAAACCATAATATGCAGATGCTTATGACATACCATGCCATATTAACAATTAAGGTTACAAATATAAAGTACATTTAGCAATTGGAGAATATACAGAAACTTACAGCTGTTTCGGCCTAGCGTTGGCATGCCCCATTCTATCCCTATAGCTCCTGTGTGCTGGAGTAATTAGCAGATGAAAATGATGTAATGGGGGTACATGCATGATTCGCTAGGCCTCTTCAGAGATTCACAAAAATTCAATACAAATATAAGATTCCCAGCAGTATATTGGATAGATACTATCCCTTAGTGGGTTGAATCCTCAACCCCTAACTCTCTTGCATTATATATATATATATATATATATATATATATATATATATATATATACCAACGGAAATATACAATTGAGATCCATGAGCAGAGAGTCCAAAAGAGTAGGAATATCCAGTGGTAATCCGGGTGGAGTGGTGCATGTGAATGCGTGTGTGTGTGTATGTGTATGCATGTGCGCGTGTATGTCTGTATATCTACCTGTACACATATTCGTTAAAATTTAGTAGAAGCAACAGAGTGACTCTAGTTCCGACATTTTGTGCGTTGGCAGGAGCTCTCGATCCTTGAGTCACTGTGTTACTCCTGCTACATATTAATAAAAGTATACATATACTCATATTTTGAGTTCTGTTTCTTCTGTTTGCATCAATAAACCCATAGATATATGTTTATTTTTTCAACTGTCTATCCGCGACCTGGTTACAGAGTGTCTTATGAAGTCCACTACATCGTCTATGTTTGATTACTGTACCGATCTCTGTGCTTCTACATATTACCATTTGCTACCTCAAGGATAACATGGAATGTTTCAATTTAGAGTATTCTACAAAAAATATCCCTATACCGTCTAATTAGGTCTACACGAAAATATTACTGGAGAAAATGATAGACTTGATAAGGCATATGAAACGGAAGGGTATTTTAACTATGATGAAAGCACGCCACCGTCCGAGGCTATTAAATACAATATCAAGTCTAGGAAGTTCCCACCTAGAATCAAGGAACTCGATTCCTTCGAGAAGGCCTACTGGGAATAATGCCCCCAGGCCGAAATTCCGTAAGGCCTTTACCCCTTTCAGAGCAAACTCTGTGAAGATATACAAAATATAAGAAACTCTAATGGGTCCTTAATATTCTCGGATTAGACTAAGAGCTTATACATGATAGAATCATACGCTTACGTTAGACTTTTAAATGATTCAATCCTACAAAAAATAGAGACGCGCTTCCTCACACACTTACAACAACATTAACTGTGAGGCTAAACAAATAGCAGTTAACCTAGGTATAGCAGACAGAGTAGAGATCTTATCCAAGAGAAATGCTTTTATAACTGAAAAATCACAAGCCAAATTTTGCCTCCAACCCCAAATGTCACCTGATAAATTCGGCCAAGTCTGAGATTGGCCAGGCAAGCAAGTATATACTGAGGAAGATTAATGATGACATAAGAAGATACACGAGCCTCCCTCTATGGTGCAGCACCAATGAGGTAACCTCATGGTTTATTGCCAACTGCGACAGAGACAGGGCTAGATTTACACAGTTCGACATTGTCAACTTTTATCCATCTATTTCTAAAGAGTTATTGTTGAAGGCACTTTCCTTTACCAAGGGCTTCACAGATATTAGTAATAATGATGTTAGAGTTATCATGCATGCCAAGAGGGTGGTACTGTTCAGCAAATATTCTACATGGGTCAAGCAATCTGACCCCGAGGGTTCCTTTGTTGTAGGTATGGGAGCATATGACAGCGTCAATGTCCGTGATCTTATCGGATTGTACGTCCTGGACATCTTAGAGAAGAGGTTTCCTTCGATCCTCTTTCGTCTCTACAGAGATGTCCTAGCCATCTCTAAAGGAGCCAACGGCCACGCATTAGACTTAGAAAAGACCTAATTAGCACCTTAAGACTGAATAGGTCTCAAGATCACCGTTGAGACTAATCTCACCATAGAAGATTTTTTTGATGTTACTTTAGATCTGGGCTCTGGTACATACAGGTCCTAGCACAAGCTAAACAAGAGACTGTCTTATATTAGCAGACTTCTGCCGCCTCCTATTGTTTTCAAGAACCTAGTGAAAGGTGTAAGCAGAGGATCTCAAATCTATTCTCGAGCCAAGCTACCTTCGACATCATTGCCTCCTTCTACGATAAGGCACTGGCATCAAGTGGGTGCCTGGTCCTAGCACTCAGAAAAGAAAGCCCCGCAGAAATGTCATTTGCTTTACTCCACCCTTCTCACTCAATGTCAAGACTTGTATGTGAAAGATTTTCCTTAGATTGATAGGCAAACATTTCACACACACATAGTTACAGCTTAATGGTGAAATTCAAAAGTCTTTGTTTTGGCGCGATAATTCCAGGAATATATCTGCAGAAAATATTTACTGCGTCGTATATATTCAAGCTGTAATTAGCAGAACCATATACACGCGCACCCATGGCGGTGGGCAACTTTGTATACGATTCTGATGATTGCGGTTACATTACAAATCAGGCTGAAAGGGAATGGACAATCGGCAAGATTTGTTAAATCCGAAACCGGTACCTGTTTAATAATGTTTTTTTAGGTGATTTTAAATGTCTTGCCCGCTTACGTTTTGGTATGCTGCTATATTTCATGTTGAGAGCAATTTAGGTCTTAATAGACACAAGATGTGATCTATTTCTAGCACATTAATTGTCCACGTTAGTGGTCAACGTTATTTTTAAAAATGTACCTTAATCCCCTGAGATTGCAGATATTATTTCTGAATCTCTTTGATTCTTTAGATGTGCTGGCCTCTTGATAATTAATCGATATTAATTAATATATGATTAATTACCATATTTTATAATTATATATATCATCATCATCATCATCGTTTAACGTCCGCTTTCCATGCTAGCATGGGTTGGACGATTTGACTGAGGACTGGTGAAACCGGATGGCTACACCAGGCTCCAATCTAATTTGGCACAGTTTCTACAGCTGGATGCCCTTCCTAACGCCAACCACTCAGAGAGTGTAGTGGGTGCTTTTATGTGTCACCCGCACGAAAACGGCCAAGCTCAAAATGGTGTCTTTTATGTGCCACCCGCACAAGAGCCAGTCCAGGGGCACTGGCAACAATCTCGCTCGAAAACTCTACAAGGCCAGTCAGGCGGTACTGGCAATGGTCACGTTCAGGATGGTACATCTTATGTGCCACCCGCACAAGAGCCAGTCCAGGGGCACTGGCAACTATCTCACTTGGCTTGCTGGGTCTTCTCACGCACAGCACATTTCCAAAGGTCTCGGACAGTAGTCATCGCCTCTGTGAGGCCCAATGTTCGAACATCTTGCCTCACCACCCCAGCCCAGGTCTTCCTGGGCCTACCTCTTCCACGGGGTCCCTCAACTGTTAGGGAGTGGCACTTTTTCACGCAGCTATCCTCATTCATTCTCACCACATGTTCAAACCAGCGCAATCGTCTCTCTTGCACACCAATACTGACGCTTCTTATGTTCAGCTTTTCTCTCAAGATACTTACACTCTGACGGGTATGCACATTTACATTACACATTCAGCGGAGCATACTGGCTTCATTCCTTGCGAGCTTACACATGTCCTCAGCAGTCACAGCCCATGTTTCACTGCCATGTAGCATGGCTGTTCGTACACATGCGTCATACAGTCTGCCTTTTACCCTGAGTGAGAGTCCCTTTGTCGCCAGCAGAGGTAAGAGCTCTCTAAACTTGGCCCAGGCTATTCTTATTCTAGCAGTTACACTTTCAGCGCACCCACCCCAACTACTAACTTGGTCACCCAGATAGCAGAAGCTATCAACTACCTCTAGTTTTTCTCCCTGGAATGAGATAGAAGTTGTTTCCTGTTTGTTTACAGTGTTTATTGCACCTGAACATCTGCCACATACAAAGACTAACTTTGTAGTTAAACTGCCTTTGATATTGCTGCACCTCTTATGTGTCCATAGCTTGCACCGGGTACATCTTATAGAGTTACTACCTACTCCTTTACTGCATACTGAGCAGGGCCATCTACCTGAAGGGGTTTGTGTTTTATCTACCTTCCTACTTATTAGGATTTTGGTTTTTGCTAGGTTGACTCTAAGGCCCTTCGATTCTAGTCCTTGCTTCCACACCTTAAACTTCTCCTCTAGTTCTGATAGTGACTGCGCAATTAGTGCAAGGTCATCAGCATAGAGGAGCTCCCAGGGGCAACCTGTCTTGAATTCCTCTGTGATTGCCTGGAGGACTATGATAAATAGGAGGGGGCTGAGGACGGAACCTTGGTGGACCCATATATATATATATATATATATATATATATATATATATATATATATAAGAAGTGAAATATATGTGGAAACGTATATAAAAAATGGGAAGAGAAATGCCTTCATTTCACATAGTCTTAATATCTTTTTATAAAAAAAAAATATAAATACACATTTTATGGATGGTAAAGTCTCATAAAATGTAGTCATACCCAATTGATTTTCGCTATTTAAATTAGCTTTTCAAGGGACATTGTGAAGTGATAATTCCTTGAGACAAGGAATCACGCCATTTTTAGATTTCCTGATAAGTAAAAATGAGTGGAGAGAGTGGATAAAGGGCAGCAACAGGTGGCGAGGGGGACAACTATCTCCTCAGCATTATTGAATGTAATATGAGAGGTAATTTGTACAGGAAATGCGAAATAATAATAACAATAATAATAATAATAATAATAATAATAATAATAATAATAATAATAATTGCAATTTTGGAAAATTGTGATAAAGGAAATTGAAATTGAAATTGTAATGTACAAAAACTCCCTTTCAATTCATAATGTATACTAGAGGTATGTTTATCTGTATATTTGTGTGTAATTTATAATAGTAGTTCCTCATTTTGTCAATATTGAATTATTATAGACAAAAGAGAAATCCTTGGTTAATATAATGTCATATAAATTAAATAAGCCAAAGAAATATTTATATATATTGCCCAATATATTGAGTGAACGTGTTACAATTCAGGTTCACATTTTGAGTTTTTATTATTTATTTTTAAGGAATGTATAGGTAGCAGGTGGTCAAGTTTGTATATTAAGGTGTGGTCTGTACTTTTGTATAAACAGGTTTTCCTTGTTTAGGCGTTCTTGTAAGGAGATTGAATTTTTGCATTGGTATAATGGAAAAATATGGAAATTCAGTGTTTTATTTCTTGCACATTTATCAATATGTTTTCTCAGAGCTATCTGCCTGTATTGAGGAAAACGAATCTGTTCATTATGCAGCGTAACTCTGCGTCTCAAAATAAGGCACGTTTGTCCCACATAATTGTGGCCACCATCTGAGCAGATTAGGACATAAATCAGGTTCTAAGAGGCACATGTGAAGTTGGTTTTAATTTAAAATATTTCTCCTTGCTGGAATATCAATTCTGTGCCCTCAGTTCGGTTTGGGCATGTACCACAATTGGGTCGTCTGCATTTTTAACTGTTGGTATCGTATGTGTTGAGTACAGTTTTGCATTTTTTAGGAGTCTTTTAAGTGATTTGTGTTGTCTTTTGCATTTGAGGAGTTTATGTGCATTCAGAATATTGTTCATTTTCGGGTCTTGAGTGAGGAGAGGAAGATTTTGTAAAATTGTGTTGCATGCTTCATTGTTTCTGGGGTTGTGGTTTGGTATGTATGGGAGTGATTTAAAGTGAAATGTGGTTTTGCGTTTTGTTGTTCTTGGTGTGTTTGTGTCCAACTTTTTGGCACGTTTAATTCCATGATCTATAAGTGCGAGTGGGTATTGACGTTCAATCAGTGTTATTTTGAGGTTTTGTAGGCGATATACCCAAGTAGTTGTATCAAATACAATTGTACAGATCCTTTTTGCTAGATTGAATGGGATATTTAGTTTGGTGTGTTTAGGGTGGCATGAGCTGAAAATAAGATACTGTTTTGAGTCTGTTCGTTTGTGGTAGATGTCCGTTGCAATTTGGTCGTTGGACGTTTTTACTAACACAAAATATAAATCTTCTACAACGCTAGCTTCGAATATACAAGAACTTAAACTAAAAAATGTACAACACTCATTATCTTGGTCTGAAATAGCAGACGTACCCCCATACAATACAGTTAGGTTTGTATGTAAATTGTGCATTAGTGAGTCCATGATAATTTTTCGTTGATATGAACGTACATCATTAAAATAAGTTTTCGGGGGCTATATTTTCCTGTAACCATAGATACCGTTCAACATTTAAATATTTTGATAAACTTCGATAAACTAACCATTTAATTTTTAATTATCTATATTTTAATTGATGTCTATACTCCTATCATTCTGTAACTTTATATTGAACAATTATTACCTGCATAACATTTATAACATCTTCCAAATCGCATATCCCATAATTCCTGTTAAAACATATTTTCCTTCTGTTAAAAATTGTATCTCCCTTTATAACTAAATCTCATTTAACCAGTACAACGTTGCATGAAAAGTGAATCCTGAATGACATACTCTCAGGTAAAGGGGGTAGTATTCAATTTTTGGAGTGAAAATACACTTAAAATTTATGGATTACTGTACTCCCGAAACAGCCGTAAGAGGGTTACTACCAGCAGTTTACCTAAACAAGATTACTTATTCTCTTAGATTATTTACATAATTTTTTTTTTGAAAAATGCAACCTCAACACTACAATGTTTTTAAATTCGCTCTTCGAAAGATTTTATTTTATTCACTTTTTTGTAAGGGTCTATTTTCATTATAATGACTTTTACAACGCCGTACTAACCTAATTTCACTCATCTACTTATATATGTATATTCGATTTTTTTATATTTGTGTATTCATAGATATTTAATATGTTTTAATAATTTAATTACTCTTACAACGATGTACATTGATCCATGGCAGAATATATGTACATTTAGATTCTTGAACCTATCCGAAATTCTCCTTAACATTTATATATATATATATATATATATATATATGCTCTCTCACACACACACACACACAAACACACACACACACAAACACACACACACACACACATATATATATATATATGCGAGTAAAAATAAATACAAAAAGGTGGTTTTTTTGTATGATTGTGTATAGAGGAATATATTATTTTGTTTAAGAGTTCCAACACTGTCTGTTTTTTATGTTTTATTTATATTCCTGCAGAACTAATGTGGGGTATAGAATATGGAATATACAATATATAATATAATATACAATATACAATATAAAATAAAATTAAATTAAAATGGATGGCACCATGGAAGAAAGTATTGAATGTAGATGAAATATTGAGTGTTCAATATAAAGGATCAAATATATAAATATATATATATATAAATATATATAAATATATAAAGGCGACTCGAGTTTCAGGGCTATTTCCCTTCGTCTGTTAAAGTCTGTCATACCGGCCATGACGAAGGGAAATAGCCCTGAAACTCGAGTCGCCTTTATATATTTATATATTTGATCCTTTATATTGAACACTCAATATTTCATCTACATTCAATACTTTCTTCCATGGTGCCATCCATTTTTATTTTATTTTATTTTATATTGTATATTATATTATATATTGTATATTCCATATTCTATACCCCACATTAGTTCTGCAGGAATATAAATAAAACATAAAAAACAGACAGTGTTGGAACTCTTTTAAACAAAATTATATATATATATATACTCACATATATACACAGGAGATGAGCTCCTTTCACTTTCTGTCTAGCATCACCATTTGAAAGATTTTGGTTAATACTATTGTAGAAAATAATTTTCTAAAGGTGCTGTGCTGATGCACTAAATCCCAGAGCACGGAAATGGCAAGAAATCTGAAAAGTTTACATCCACGCCTGTACAGGTATATCTGCATACAGGCTTACGTAATACATACTTAAATACATATCAATATATATGTATGTATGTATATATATATATATATATATATATATATATATATATATATATATATATATATATATGTATGTATGTATGTATGTATGTATGTATATCAATATATAAGTATATCGATATATATATATATATATATATATATATATATATATATATATATATATATGAGAATATATTTATGTATATTTATGTGTATATCAATCTATAAGTCTCTCACTATATCTACTTAGATACCTACCTACCTACCTACCTACCTACCTACATACATACATACATACATACATTCATACATACATACGTACGTACATACATATCAGATTATGTCTGATTTGAAAGACTTTATAAATGAAAAGTTTTGTTTGTAGAAATGGTTAACCATTAACACAACGTAGAAATCGAACCCAGGAGTTATTCTTTTTAAGCCTAGTACTTATTACATTATTCCCTTTTACAGGACATAAATACTCCGACTTTGGTTGCCAACTGATAGTAAAGAGACAAACAAAGACACACACATACATACAAATACTTTTGTTGACTCGAGACTATAGCAGAGGACACTTGCCCAAGGTGCTATTCTGTGGGACTGAATCCAGAACCATGTAGTTGGGAAGGAAGCATCTTATCACACAGCCATACTTGTATACATACATATATACATGCGTACATACATATCAGATTATGTCTGATCTTGAAGTCTTTATAAATGAAAAACTTGTTTATAGAAACACTAGCAGAGAACCCGGCGTTGCTTGAGATTAAAACGGCATTGTTTGTATATATATATATATATATATATATATATATATATATATATATATATATATATATATATTACATTGATATTGAAACAGGTGATACAAGAAAGTGCAGCATTTACGACCAAACATTGGTGGAGTAAATGTTAAAGCTGTGCACAAACGATAATTTGAGTTTAGCACAACAATTTGGACACCAATTATCATTTTCATAAGAATGGAATGGATCGTATCTGAAAGCAGCTGCAGGTGCTGTGAAGAACGAATTTGTACATGGTCTGTTTCAGAGAGATATTCTATTGGCCCTATGAGTAATCGGACATGCTAAATGTTGTTTTAATGATTCAGCATTATGTGCTGCAGCATACCTTTTGCTGATCTTAGGAAAGTCTCATCTCCCTTCTCTCTTGAGACTCTTCCTGGCGTGCTGCAGCATGCCTTTGCTTATCATAAGAAAGTCTCATCTACCTTCTGTCTTAGGACTCCATCAGACGTGCTGCAGCATGCTTTTGGTGATGCTGAGAAGGTCTAATCTCCTTTCTCTCTTGAGGCTGTATTTGACGTACTGCAGCATGCGTTTGTTGATCTTTGGAAGGTGTCATGTCCATTCTGTATTGAAACTCCATCTGACATGCTGCAGCATGCCTTTGCTGATGTTGAGAAAGTCTCATGTGCCTGAACTCTTGAGACTGTCAACTTCGGTTTTCTGCACTCCTCCTTGCTTTATAGACGTTTCTGGAGAGATTACGTTTTTTCTTTAGTAGCATATTTTTTCAAGAGAAAAAAATATTGATTAATATCCATTTTTGTAAGCAGTTGTACGTATGTAGTATGTCTATTTTTTTGTATGAGGTGTAAAGTAACCAAATATAAGCGAACTTTAAATACCTTGCAACTGCTGCGATAATGATGAACTGTTAATGTGACGGTAGATGTGAATTTTTATATAACTTGGACCTTTTTGTCAAGAGTTTGTGTAGATGTATATGTGTTTAAGAACGTAGGTAACAGGTGCACAAACACCATCAGACTCACAGACACATACACATTCATATACAAAATGTGACGATATGCACACATACACTCTCACATGCAGACACATACATATGGTAAGAGAGACACATTGATGCATATCAATCGTCACATGTGTATATGTATGCGTAGATGTTTGTGCATGTTTAATAGCGCACCTAACGCGGAAACACATATACAGTCAGAGAGACAAACACATTCATACACTCCCACACATACACTCAGATATGTGACGTCACATTTTGAAACACGCGCACAATAATGAAAGAATAAAAGTGAAGCAATATTACACAATGGTTTTCGATAGAATAAGAAATGCATATAGTTTATTTAAATAAACGGAGTACTTTATTTCACGGTCGGTTTTATCGCAAAATGTTATAGTGCATGAACATCCGTGGCACATAATTAATGTGTGTATAAAGTATGGAAAAAGCCAGTTGAAAACTTTAGAAATGCATACGTATTACACACACAGACACACACACACAGACATCCTTTGTTATATATATATGTAGAATTACTCCTGAACGTAACATCCATTACTTCGTAGAAACTCATTCCATCCGTCAACAAGTTTATAGATGCCACCTTTTTAAAATTTATGAAATATACGATATCAATTTGCGTCCAAACTCTTCTCTTAGTGCCATTTCAGGACCAGCTAAATAATTTTGTAGGTCCCCTAAACAAGAGATAATCAGAAAGTGCAGTCAGGACATTATGGAGGATGAATCAATTTCGCCTAATGGCGCTATTCTAAGAGATCTTCAGGCAATCGTGCAGTGTGTGGGCAGACAACGTGATGCTGAATAACTCCCTTTCAGGTGACTGAGAATGGGCGATTTTTGTCTAAGCTGCTTTCGAATGACAAAGTTGATCTCCTTAGTATCTGGCGTCGATTGTTTGAGTATTACCTAACAGTTTGTAAAGTATTTCATTGAATATCCCACCATACACTTAACAAGATCTTCTTTGAATGAAACCATCCTCTTGCTTGCTGAGCAAGCCTGTTTCTTCCATTGATCCCTTAATTACAGCATCTAACTTTATGATAAAGGATCCACTTCTCATCACCAATAACAAGCTTATCAAAAACATAGTATCTGACGTTGTTGTGAAGCAATGATTCGTAACAAATGACATGTTGTTACAGATTCTCTGGAGAAAGATTGAGCAGGACCCATTTTCCAAATCCTGAAGCTTTTCCAGTTCTTTTCAGTTCGCATAGGATAGTCATATGACTTATTTAAATTTCTCTTTAAGTTCCCTAGCACAAGTGAGAAGGTTTGCTGTGATAACAGTTTCCAACTATTGGGATTCAGGGCTTTTAGGGCGCCCTACATTTGTCTCATCATCAAAGTCAAAATTCCTCTCTTTGAAAACTAGAAAACTACCTCCAGCAAATTCTTTCATTCACTATAGTATCTCCATAAATAATTTCAAATGAATTTTACTGCTAGACTCGCGTTGACATTTTTATGAAAATTATAGAGTAAATAATGTCTAATGTATCCTTTAACTGGGACGAACATCGGGGGGTAAATATCGAAGGAGATTGTGAACAATATTCTTTTAACCCGAAAGAACGAAATATGAATTATTCATATTTTTATATCATGATTGATAACAGGAGACAATACTTTAATAAATGTCGTTTAAAATTTCACCTATAAAATCGGACATTATTTTTATTCCCAAATTATATATATATACTTTCTTCTGTATGCGCAAGGACTCGAATATATAGGAGGGAAGTAGTTGATTACATCACCCCAAATTCTCCACTTGTACTCATTTAATTGATGACAAAAGGAAGAAAGTCAGTCAACCTCGGCGGAATTTCAACCCAGAATGCAAAGACGAATGAAATGCCACTATGCACTTTGGCTGGCGTGCTAAAGATTTTGTCAGCTCGCTGGCTATATAATACATATGTGCGGCTAATAATAAAAACCTCGTTTCACAACCACGAGATTCCGGGCTCATTACCACTGTGTGGCATCTTGGGCAGATTTCTTCTGCTATAGCCTATGGCCAACCAAAATCTGACATGTGGATTTTGTAGATGGAAACGGAAAGACGCCCATCGTATGTATATATATATATATATATATATATATATATATATATATATATATACATACATATAATTTAGAGTAAAACCAACTATTAACAAACCCAACAATGAAAATTGTCATTCAAAAACATCTAGCAAAATAAATATACTTCAAAGCACTATTCCAAAAATCCATAAATTACACAATCAATAAAGAGCAAATAACCATAAAAGACTACGTGCGTTTCGTGGCTATATTTAAAATAAATTCGATTCAATCTAAAAATATAGTCACACTTCAGGTCTAAAATAAATCGTAAGAATAAAAAAAAATAATAATAAAATCATTGTACTATCTAATCTTATAATAAAATATCAAATAAATATATAATAATACTTGTTTTAACAATAAATAATAGAAATATTTAACAATATTCCTTAAAATAAAGACATGAATTATGTTATTGGGGAATAACTGTTAAACTAAAATTTCAAACGTAATACGAAGATCTTAGCGTTTATAAGAAAAATATCGCGTGAAAATATGGCATAAATATAAGAATGATAGAATAAATTGTTAGAATATGTAGTTAAACTGTTAAAATGATAAAATGTATTTTAGTTGTGAGAATAAGAAAAATTAACTGTAGTATATCATTTACTGGAATATTATAAAGTCTAAATAATCTAAAACTTAAATATGTATATACATAAGCTAAGCTAAATTTCTATAATTAATCTATTTATTAATTAATTTATTTATTTAATAAAATTCTTAGTTTAATCTTATTCTAAATATGTAATATACCCAATATTATCTAGTGCTAATATACACATTTCACTGTTACAAATTATATCTACAACAATTAGTATGATAAAATAGGGTTTATATATATACACAAATTAGGTGAAGTTATTATATAAGTAATTTAACTTATGTTTACATTTAATTTTACGTTCACCTAGGGAATTAACCAAATTTTTTAGTATTAGTTAATATCTCCTTAAATTCATTAGTACATAATAAACAAAAATTACTACCTATTCGATAAGATTTTGCCTTAAAAACTATCTGTGTTTGTTAATAGTTGATTTTTCTTTAAATTATATATGAATTATATATTGGGAAATTTGAGTTAAAAGTGCTAAATTTAATTTTCACTGTACGTTTTGGAATTGTATTCCGTAATATTATCATTGTAATATTCTTATTTATATTTATAACTAACGTTTATCGATTGGTTTTAACTCTCAATTTCGTTAGTTATGGAACTTACAGGTAAGATAGAACCGATATTTTGGAATTCATCTTTGAAGGATATTCCAGTACCATCCAGAAAAGAATATAATTCGAAACTTATTAAGAATATTAAAGATTATTAAGAGAATTAAATGGAAAACCTACTACAATAACTGTAACATATCTAATATCAACGATCTGGAGAATACTAATTATATCAATTCAAGATTTAAATCTAGAAAGAAATCCCCGTATAGTAGAGATATACAGGTTTTAGAGGATAATATTTGGAAGGTGATGAAAAATATTAAATTTCATAAATATCCAAATATACATAATGAATATTTAAAAAATCTAGCAATTAGAAGAAAGGAAATGCAAGATATGGATGGAATTATAGTACAATCAGATAAAACTAGGAACCTGTATAAACTAGATGTTAAATTATATGATAACCTATTAGAGAAAGAAATTAATAAAAAAATATATAAAACTGTTCTAGAAAATACTCTTTATAATATAAATAAAGCCTCTAAATTAATCATGATGAAATATAACTTAGATAATAAAACTGAACTTTATGTACCTATGCACGCTAGAATTACTTTAAAAGACCACAAGGATAATTTTTATTCTGACCCAAAAGTTAGACTTATTTGTCCATGTAAATCAGATCTAGGTAAATTAAGTGAAATCATTTTAAATAACTATATTAATAGATCAAATGAAATTAGTAACCTTAAACTTTGGACTAGTACTAGTGATACTTTAAAATGGTTTAAAAATATTAAAGATAAAAATAGATATAAATTCATTCAAATAGATATAGATAATTATTATTCTTCTATTAATGAGATCATCCTGAATAAGGCCCTTATTTATGCAATGAATAAGGTAGGAATGACTTATGATGAAGTTAATGTAGTTAAAACAGCTAGGAAATCGTTGATTAGATACAATAATAAGCTGTGGGCTAGGAAGGATACTAGGGACTATTTTGATATACCTACAGGGACACCTGATTCTGCACAGGTAACTGATTTAGTAGGTATTTATTTATTATCGGAACTTCAATTAGAAAATTTAAAGTTGGAGGGTGGTTTATTTAGGGATGACCTTTTATTAATAACTAAGAATTGCACCAATAGAACACTAGAATTATATAAGAAAAAACCATATAGTTTTTTTTTAAAAAATGGATTAAGTATTACTATTTATAATGAGAACTATAATGTTAATTATTTACATGCTAATTTTAATTTAATAAGAGATAAAACCCAACCATTCAATAAAATTAATGAAAACCTTAGATATATTAGCGCTAATAGTAATCATCCACCCTCAATTAAGAAATCGTTGAAAGATAATATGAGTAAAAGAATATTGTTGCTTTTTTCTAATTTTGAGATTTTCCAAAAATACGCAACTTATTATAATGAAGCACTGTGGGAGGCGGAATGTAATAATAATATTAGATTCTTTAATAATTCAAAATATAATTATAATATAAAAGAAGATAATATAAATGATTCCTATATTTTTTATAATAATAAACCTAACATTAAAGAATTATGATATGATTTAGTTTGGTAATTCTGGTATTGATAATAAGTATTATGATTATACAAAACAAAAACATTAATATAATGATAATATACTAAAAATTAAGATTGAACTTAATTCCTTTAATGATAATGATAAATTTAATGATATAAAAAATAAATATAATAATATAAATGACAAGAGCAAAATTTGGTTAATTATTCATTATAGAGTTCAAGTTAGAACAAACCTTGTCAAATAGATTCTAAATATAATTGAAGTATTCATTAGAGATAATAAAATATATAAGGATTTTTCTGGTAATAATTATGGATATTTAATAAATTTCGGCTGAATAAGTTTTACAAAAACAAATTTAATAATTATTTAATAATAATAATAATAATAATAATAATAATATAGACCAGAATATAAATAATTGTACAAGTAGAGATAAATGTAAATGTAAATTTAATAATAAATGTAATTTGGAGGATGTAGTATATAAATGTGCAATGACTTTGATTGATAATAATAATAATAATAGAAATTGTTATAATTTAAATACTATTTACATAGGGCCGACTTTTAATAAAATTAATTTATGGGTGGTTCAACGCATGAATTCATTTAAGAATAGAAGCTTAATTAATTCTACTGGCCTTAGTAAATGTATATGGGAACTAAAATCTAAAAATATTAAGTACAATTTAAATTGGGAGAGTTTGTAATGCAAGATCTTATCGAATAGGTAGTAATTTTTGTTTATGTACTAATGAATTGAAGGAGATATTATAAACTAATAATAAAAATTTGATTAATTCCCTAGATGAACGTAAAATTAAACGTAGACATAAGTTAAATTACTTATATAATAAGTTTAACTAATTTGTGTGTGTGTATATAAACCCTTTTTTTATGATACTAATTGTTGTATATATAATTTGTAGTAGTGAAATGTGTATTTTAGCACAACATTATATTGGGTATATTACATATTTAAAATAAGATTAAACTAAGAAGTTCTTTTAAATAAATAAATTATTTAATACATAGATTAATTATAGAAATTTAGCTTAACTTATGCATATACTTAAGTTTTAGATTATTTAGACTTTATAATTTTCCAGTAAATGATATACTACAATTAATTTTTCTTATTCTCACAGCTAATATACATTTTGTCATTTTAACAGTTTAACTACATACTCTATCTATTTATTCTATCATTCTTATATTTATGCCATATTTTCGCGCAATATTTTTCTTATAAACGTTAAGATCTTCGTATTACGTTTGAAATTTTAGTTTAACATTACTTCCCCGATAAGATAAGTCATGTTTTTATTTTAAGTAATGTTGTTAAATATTTCGATTATTTATTGTTAAAACAAGTATCATTATATATTTATTTGATATTTCATTATAAGATTAGATACGTACAATGATTTTTTTTATTCTTATGATTTATTTTAGACCTGAAGTGTGACTATATTTTTAGATCGAATTGAATTTATTTTTAGATTGAATCGAATTTATTTTAAATATAGCCACGAAACGCGCGTTGTCTTTTATGGTTATTTACTCTTTATTGATTGTGTAATTTATTGATTTTTGGAATAGGGCTTTTAGGTATATTTATTTTTCTAGATGTTTTTGAATGACATTTTTCATCGTTAAATTTGTTAATAGTTGGTTTTTCTCTAAATTATATATGCATTATATGTTGGGGAAATTTGACTTAGAATTGCTAAATTGAATTTTCACTGTAAGTTTTGGAATTGTATTCCCTAATGTGTGTGTGTGTGTGTGTATCTGCATGTCTATGTTTGTCCCCGAACATCACTTGATGACTAATGTTGATGTGTTTATGACCATGTAATTTAATGGTTCGGCAAAAAATACCGATAGAATAGGTTCTAAGCTTATAAACAATAAGTACTGGGGTCAATTTGTTTGACTAAACATGTTTGCACCAGCATGGCCACAATCAAATAACTGAAACAAGTAAAACAATAAAATAATAAAATCATGAAAGAATATATATATATAGTTCAAATTTATAGAAAATTTATAGACGAAGACAGGTGTAAGAACAAGCAAGTGCATTAGTTTGATGCTCGGGAAAATTGGAAAAGTATTTTGTGTTTCGAGCCTACGCTCTTTTACAAATAGGAATAAGAGGAAATAAACAGAGAGAGAGTGAAACAGAAAACATATAGAGTTCAGCAACCTTTTAATTGTTCTTTCTTTGCACTCTTTCTTCCCTTCATTTTAGTCATTTTTAAAGGTGCATGTATGATATTGTATACAATTCTTAGTTTGATACGGCTTACAAATTTTACATTAATGTTTCAATTGATTAAATAGAAATTCTCTCATCATCATGTGATGCTGTTTCTAACCAGAAGATTTTATCCATTCAAATTCCATGTCAAAATCAATTTACCATGCTAAAACTATAAAGAAGAAATTATAAAAACCTATAAAGGAAAAACAAATGAAATCATGTGTATCTGAGATATTATGGATTAGATTATCTCCATCAGATAACTGTTGCTATACTCACATGCACTATTTATATTCAATAATCTCTTCTCTGTATGATGTGTTGTCGGAAGATGGATCTCGATCATTCTTTTTCATATTTAATACCATTTCTTTTATTTTCAGGATTTCCAGATGGAAGTCTATTCTAAACACAGGTAATGCAAGAAATATGTCCTTAAATCTGAAAATATATAAGTACACATATGTATCAGGGTTTCAGTTATGCTATATAGTAAGATAAATTAGTAAACAAAAATATCTTTTGTGGACATTGATAATCCAAAACCAATAAGCGAGACAACTACCAATATCAGTTAATTATTGATTTCTATATGAGTCTTTTCTCATTATATGTTTGAAATATGTTAAATTGCTGCTCTTCTAAATCTTACCTGATTAGATCACAAGTATTATTTACAAATAGCAGAAAGGCAGGCATCAATTGAAGGCTCAAAATACCAAAGTTTGATAGGATTTAAATATAGCAGTTCTTTATTTTTCTACACTTATCTCTCTTAAGGGAGCTACAAGATTAATAATTTTAATAAGCAGACAATTAAATTTGTGAAAAAAATGAGATTTTGTGATATTGATGTCTTTTACTATCATAAAAAGAAAAGATTTTTGCAAAGTAAGGCGCAGTTGAAACTGCTTTGTGAACTCAGTGCAAAATCCATAGAATCTGTAAATGATGATCCTAATCATATTCCTAAACAGTGTGGGAGGGAGAAAGAGAGCAAGAGAAAGAGGACGTCAGAGGAAGTTAAAAAGGGATGGAAAGAGAGGGCGGAAGAGAGAGATAGAGAAATAGAAGATAATATGTATGTGTATATATTTATATATATATATATATATATATATATATATATAGAGAGAGAGATAGATAGATAGATAGATAGATAGATAGATAGATAGATAGATACATTTCTTTTATTAGCCACACAGGGCTCAACGAAGATGGGACAAATACAATGTAGAGCTTTTCTTTTTGGGAGGGGGAAGGAAGGAAAAAAAAAAAAAAATTGGTGGTGTCGATCAAAAGGGATCGTAGGAAGGGAAAAAGGGGGAGTTCGATCAAAAGGGATCGAAAAAAAAAGAAAAGGAAAGGCCGATCAATAGGGATCGTGTATCACACAGTAATGTTCTCGTGTAAAAAGAGGGGAGGACAGTTTAGGTTTAGCCGTGGAAGGAAAAGCCTACGGAAAAAACCACGGTAACCTTGGTCAATATTCTCATTGAAGAAACTATAACAGTAAGTGACTCTCTTTTGCCTTTTTGTTTTATTTTTTTTTTCTTGTTCATAGGGTTATGCTCAAGATGGCTCCGTCGTTCACACGTGCCATCCTTGCTACATTCACCCATCTTTTTTTGAAGCATTCACTAGACAAGACTTCCCTTTCTACTCTCAACTTCCTCTTCAGGTGATACTTGAAGAAGTTGATGAGAGATTGCCCAGAGAGGAAAGTCTTTGTCTCTAGACCTTTCAGACGCGTCCACCATACACATTCTTTCGCCATAGCCACAAGTACGATGAAAATAGCTCTTCCTTCCCGTTTAAAGGAAGGAGGCGCGACAATATTCACGATAGACTCGGCTGATAGACCGACTCGTCCCACACGCGATAGCAGTTGTTCGACGTAAGCCCACAGCTCGGAAATGGTGGGACACTGTACGAGTGCGTGCAGAACGGTTTCGTCGCTCTGCCGGCATCTCGGACAGGTCGGCCCCGTGTTTCTCGAGCCATGCCTGTAGAGCTTATCCCGAACGGGTAGTGCTTCTCGATAGCACTGCCAGGCCAGGGATCTCTGGAAGTTGTCCATAGGTCGCGGCCCGAAGGTCGTCTTAAACAGGCGGGTCAGGTATTCCTCGTCGACGCCCAGGTTCGCCCCGAGATCGTCGTCGTACCTTCCCTCCACTAATCCACTATAGAATGCGTTAGTTGTGATGCAGTCGCTCAAGGTTGACCCGGGTTGTTGGAGTTGCCGAAGAGCAGCGCGACACTCGCTGTGCCATTCGCCCTTCCTCGGCCTCTTCTTGATCCATGACTGCAGTTCGGTCATGGAGACGAGCTGCGGGAAAGCGCGCCGCACAAACGGTGACCACACCTGTTCACCGCTGTCTACGTAGAGCCGGAGATGTCGCAGTCTCAGTGTGTGTCTGCGCATCATCAACCACGGCATGCCCAGTCCTCCTTTTAACGGGTGTTGGCAGCAAACGGATCGCCTAACCATCGGAACGCTTCCTTTCCACAAGAAGCGGAAGAGGATGCGCTCCAGTTTGGTGATGGTAGGGTCGGGACAAGGAACGACGGTCAGGCGGTAGTAGATGACGGACGCGATGTACGTGTTCGCCACCTCCGCCCGACCTTTCAGGGAAAGCTTCCTCTCGGCCCATTGCCGGGCTAGAGTGGCCACCCTTCTCGTTATCTCGTCCCAGTTCTTCTCCGTTTGGAGGTCTGGACCAAACCAGACCCCGAGCATCTCAACCGGACCGTCAGTCCAACGTCCCACGACGGAGGCGCTACTTGACGGCATGGGGTTACTTAGATAGATAGATAGATAGATAGATAGATAGATAGATAAAGATGTGGGTAGGGAGAATGTATTCACTAATTTTGGGATTCGACTTTTGTAACAAGGGACTTGACCAAAGTTTGTGTGTTGAAACTGAAATGTCCACATTGTGGAAGATGAATGATAACCACCACAACATACATATGTTGTTATATGATATTGAATTTGAGGAAGGCGGCGAGCTGGCAGTAATGTTAACATGCAAAGCGAAATGCTTACTGGTATTTCGTCTGTCTTTACATTCTGAGTTCAAATTTCGCTGACGTCGACTTTGTCTTTCATACTTTTGGGGTCGATACATTAAGTACCAGTTGCGTACTGGGTTCGATCCCATCGACTGGCCCCCTCCCCCCAAATTTCGGACGTTGTGTCTAGAGTAGAAAATAATGTTAAATATGAAGAAATCTCAAACAATTACACAAAACCATGATTTTTTGGCAGTTTGGGACAAAGATCAAAACGACCAGTTTTATTGTTACTTAAGAATTCTACAGATTCCAGTTTCTTCTTCTCAAGACGCTGAGAGCAAGCAGCAATTAAAGAATGAAACTGAATTCATGAGAAATCTTGGTCTTTGAGAAATACTGGTCTTTGAGAAATCCTGGTTCCTCGGTAGAAATCATGAGAAATCCTGGTTCCTCGGCAGAAATAATTAAAAAGAAATATAGATATAAAACAAAGCAGTGAATTGAGCCAAGTGGAAAAGGAAAAGACAACAAAGACTGAAGCAAAAGATATATTCTTTTAATAAAGAAAAAGAAAAAAATTAAGGGAAGGAGAAAGGGATTGTCTTTATCATATTTCAGATGGTCATCATAGTAATGGATACAGGAAGTGGTAATTGGTATGTGATTTCTAATAGCGGAGAGTGGAAATGGGTTGTTGAAGTCTATGTGGCACTCAGGTGAAAACGAGATTAGAAAAGAGTAAAGAGAATCATTGTATCAGTATACAATGGATATGTGTGAGAGGGTAAGTGTAAGATTCAGCACTGGGTGCCGTAGTTACAAACTTAAAGACAGGTGTCCCAGGGCAGGGTTCATGTTCCACTGACCAAAGCAGCAGTGAAATTTGGCAGATGTGTGGATGTCTGAGCAGCCCCAAGAGAGCGCTGGTCACCTCTATGCCAAAAGAGGGGGCTGGCAAAGGTGCCATAAACATTGCTTGCTTCAACTTATCCTGGTCTGTATACCACTGAAGGTGGCGATTCAAGCAATGCGGTTGAAACACCAAGATGAAGACATCATTGACATCATTCGCTATTCGCTCATGGAATTAGTGAGCTCTCATGGACAGCTCCAAAACAACAACCCCGAGAGTCAGTAGCTCTTGTTAGGAAATTCGGCAGGTGCAACATACACATTGCAGCTCGTGTGAGACCAGACTTGTAAACAAAGGTCAGCTGACTGAGAGCAAATCGGTTAACCCTCTTCTAGATTGGCCTTAGTTGCGATGAACAATGTGAAGGAGGGGTGGATTTTACCACCAGATCTAGTCTTATCAGCAAGCTAACCAGCATCCCCAAAGGACTGATGCCTCTGCAGCTTCAGATCGGAAGAAAGCACTATCACAGTGCTTACAGCCCCACCATGACTAGCTCTGAGAATTTTAATGATAAGATTTATGAAGACTTGGAAGCTTACATAGTAATTGTGTCTAAGAAGGACAAGCTCGTCTTTTTCAGCAACTTCAGTGCCAGAGTTGCTACGGGGTACTAGATAAGGGATCGAGATAGTGGGAAAAGCGGAGTTGGCAATATCCGCAGCAACTGTCATCTGCTGCCGGAGAACTGCGCAGCATATGGTCGAGTGATCACCAACAATGATTTGACTGCCCAACCGCAAAACGACCAGAGTGCATCCATGCAACAAACCTTGGCATCTAATTGAATATGACATAGTCAGGAGGTGGGGTAGATGGGATGTTAGGGCTACAAAGGCCATATGTGGTACAGAATGCTGGTCAGATCACAGATTCATCTTTGCAAAACAGGACATGCGCACCCAGCCCACATCCAGCACATCCAAGTGAAGCAGGCAAACAAGCGACTGAGTGTCAGCAAATTGAAATGACACAATGTGAAACTGAATGTCAGCTGGGACCACGTGGACAGTAAGTTGAGCCAACTCAACATTGGAAATGAGTGGACGGAAGAAGACTGGGTGGCGTTCGAAGACGTATTATACAGTCCTGGATCACTCATCTATGTCAGAACTCGCATAAACACTAAAACTGCTCTGACAACAAAAATGTGGTAATTCAGAAGCTACTTAATGAGAAGCGTGAAGCGTACAGAGTCGCTCACCAAGACAGCACATTGGCCTCCAAGAAAGCAGCTTAAAACACTACAAAAAGCAAGATGCACGTAAACCTCAGAGAGACGAACGATTCCTGGCTCTGCAACAAGGCAGATGAGCTGACCTGGGCGAACAGCAGCAACAACAACAATAATAATTCTCCACTTTCTATATACCGTCTACCCATCTATACCATATACCATTTATATCATCTACCCGCTTCCTATGTCTTTACAATAATGGCCTGAAAAATCTCATGGTATTTTCCTTAATTTCTTTCTTCTGAAAATAACGGCTGATATTTGAAGCATTGATGACTGTATTATGAAGAAATAAATATAAGCAATAATAGCCATATAGATTCTGTGGATCTTGGTGAATTGCAAGGTAACAATGAAACTGGTCAGTTTGATTCTTATCCTAAATGACCGATCTCTCATCGAACATAATTTCACAGAAACACTAAATATATATGGATGTGTTTTGATATATTTATTTAATAACTGATGTTATTTTGGGATTGTTGTTATACTGTGACTGATGTTATATTGGAAGTGTTGTAAATATATATTTATCTGTGAATGAATGTATTTTTTAAGATATGATTCCTCTCCTGTCCTGTGTTACTTGCTTCTGTCACAAATAGTTTCTCCATCTTTTCTGCCACTCCTACACACCTCACCCTTCTTCTCTGACCCAATCACTCTCTCTATGTAAAACTATTCACCTGCCAACAATTCCTTAAATTTTACTTCCTTTCCCATTTTCTTGAGTCCATTTCATGCAAAAACACAATGTTTCTTCTATTCCTTACTTTCAGTGAAAAGACTGAATCATTAGACTTTAATCCTATTTACAGAGCTTTCAGTGATGATGATGATGCCGATTTTTCCATGTCAAGACCAATGGTAAGTCTTCTTTAATTTTTAAATGATATTTTCTTTTTGTCCTGTCTTCATAAATTGGGATAAATGTGTTGTTGAGAATTTCATCAATGGTTGTATAAAAGGGATGCTGTATATCCTGTTTATGAATATTTTCAGATATTTTCTCACATTGGTACATGTTATTTTTCATGCTGGTAGACCAAGCTATTGTTCTTCAGACTTGTGTAGCTATTTACTATTCTTCCACTCGGTATTACTGTCTACTCTATCTCTCATTGTAGATCCAGCACAATAGGCGTCTATTTTTTTCTAATATTGTCAGTGTTTGTTAGCAAGCTGGGCGAAATGCTTAGTGGTATTTCGTCTGCTGCTACATTCTGAGTTCAAATTCCTCCGAGGTCAACTTTGCCTTTCATCCTTTCGGAGTCAATAGGTTAAGTACCAGTTGAGTACTGGAGTAGATTTGATCAACTATCCCCCTCCCCACAAAATTCAAACCTTTTGAATATAGTAGACGAGATGTCAGTGTATAAGATTTCATTTTAGTATGTCTGAATACTGTTTAATATTAGAAGAACGAGCAACTATATATCATACTGGTAGACCAGGCTAACATTTTTTCATATTTGTTGAGTAAGCTGCTAGTTTTCATATGATTAGAAGTAGAAAACTTTTAATATTGGTACAACCTAACTAGTACTTTTCATATTCGTAGAGTCGTATGCCATTTCTTAATTTCCCTGCACAACTGATTAAAGCTGTAAAATATTAACATGTCTTGATTTAGTTACATTACATTCCTTATAAAACCATAAATTAATAGAGCAAATATAGGTGTATCTTAGCAAGGTGTGGCAAGAAAATCTTCAATTTACACATATTCTAGAGAGATATTTTGTGTATATATAATATAGAAGAGGAAAACAGTTGCAACATCACCTACAGGAATTGAACATGTCTGCTAACCACAACAGGAAGGCAAAATTATAACTTCAATTGTCCAAATAAGGAACCTTAACTTGGATTAAACAAACCAGAAAAAGCTTGTCAATGAATAACACATTTCATTCAATACAAAGTTATGGTATTATACATCTTATAAACAAGAAGACAGAGAAAAAGTTTTATGACAATCCATAGGAATTGAACACTGACTTTTCTGTAAATTGGGATCTTAAAATTAATAAAATGTGATAGAGGTACATGTGGCCTTACATTGAGAAATCAGTCTTTAGAGGATCAAGGTATGCTTATATCTCATGTAAAATAGAAATATGTACATATACGTACATACACACACACACATATATCTCTATATATATGTGTGCGTATATATACACACACACACACACACGCATATATACAGGTACAAATATATATATACATATATACATACATACATATATCTATATACATATATACATACATACATATATCTATATACATATATACATACATATATATATACACATGCACCTACACACATATATAACTCAAATGTGTGTGTGTGTGTGTATACTTTTTTGCATTTTCACATTTTTCATCCAATTTTGATGAATTTTTTTTTTTTATTAAATGGCAAATTTACCCAGGCAGGTCACTGCCGCATTACTGATGCCTAGAGATACACTTTTCTAGGAGAAAAATCGATAAAACTGAAGGGACCCTCCCACACACACTTTTTTGCAAAAAATGGCCAAAATTGCACGTGAGAAGTTTTTACAGGAACGTCCCATTTTTATAATTTTGGTGTCAAAAGGACCGACATGTGACATTTCAGACAGATATTTTGGCACTGCCTGGGGCCCCTGATTCCCAAGAAAATTGCGAAAAATTTTGAAAATAATCGATTTTTCGCAATTTTGCTAAGTTACACAGTAGAAAACTTATTCCTGGAAAGTGTGATTTCCTTGGTTTTACAGCCAAAAAGCCACATGTAATAGCGGTTCTATCAAGTATCTGTTCTATGTCCAAAGGCATCCTTGTGCGACAAAAAAAAAGCACGTAAAACTGAAAAAAATCAATTTTTTTTTCAAGTTTTGCATCTTGAGAACGGTCAGGAAGTTTACTTCTCCAGCTGGCACAAGAACCCTTGGACACCGTGCTCACCACCTTCTTCTAACTATGCACCAATGACCCCTTTGCAAAGACACTCCTGTATCCCCAGGTTCCATTATATTACATTTGGAAAAAGAAAACACACATTTGGGAATCAAGGAAACAAAGACAACCCATCGAGGGACAGGCAAACTTAAAATCTTACCTCACCCTTGGAAGAGTTTATACAGTTCACCTTAACCAACAAGAATTATTTTACTTTCGCCTACTGCTGCATGAGGCCACTGGACCGACATCTTTTGACGACCTGAAAAGCTTTAAAGGTGAAGTTTTTACTACATACTGCGAAGCCTGCCGTAAAAGCAACCTGCTAGAAGACGGCGCTCAGTGGGACGCAACAATGGCAGAAGCAGCTACAATACGCTCGGCGAGGAGTCTTCGAAAACTCTTTGCAGTGTTATTGCAAACATGCAAACTCAGTAATCCTGTAACCTTATGGGAGAAATACAAGGAAGACCTCTCAGAGGACTAACACCACCAAGAACAAATTCTGTTGCTCACTTGAAAGTTGGTTTCAACAATGAATTCTTCAACAGAGCACTCATCGACAATGAGGACTGCCTACTTACTGCCGGCGGTAACGACCTTCAATTTTATGGTCTACCGAAAGTCAGCAGAACGGGCTCACACACACTACCAATATGCGTTATTCAGGAAACAGTCTTGTGATTTCAGACAAACCCTACCCATAATTCTAAAAGGCACCTGAGCCGACGCTGTAATGGCTTCATTAAGTTATCTTCCCTGTGACAGGACGTGACAATTTTGACTCGTACAACAAACACAAGGGCCCAGCTTTTCGGCAAAATCTTATTGGGCGACTTCTCCAAGCAACTTCTCACTGGTGGTGATGATACAGCTTCCTCCGATGCAGCTTGAGAGATGGCTGTCTTACACGTAGACACACCTGTGGACACTGTGGATGACCTTACGACTGGTATTTTTCCCTATCTGCACATAAACTACCAAAACCTGAATTGGCTGTGCTAAAGAGCCATATTAGCTCCCAAAATCACATTTCTTACGAAACTCAATGAAAACCTACTACGAAGCCTTTCTAGAAACCTTCACACCTACAAGTCTGTGGACAATGTTATGGACCAAGTAGAGGCTGTTAATTTTCCCACAGAATTCCTCAATTCCTAGGACCTCTCCGGACTACCGCCTCATCAACTGCACCTTGAAATTGGAGCTCCGGTCATGCTGCAACGGAATACGGTCTGTGGTAAAAAATGCTCTGCCTCACGTTATTGAAGCAACAATTCTTATGGGTTGTGTCATCAGAGACAACGTCTTTATACCTAGGATACCTCTTACTCCATCAGATAAGCAATTCCCCTGTTCCTTGCGTCGACTTCAGTTCCCTCTTCGACTTTACTTTGCCATGTCCATCAACAAGTCCCAAGGCCAAACACTAACAACAACAGGTCTCCATTTAGGCTAACCATGCTTCTCGCACGGTCAATTACACGTCTGATGCTCAAGAGTCGGATGTGAAAAATTACCTTTTCGTGTTCACCCTGAATGCCAAAACGAAAAATGTCATCCTCCGCGAGGTACTGTAGGCCACCCAACATTCCGCAGGTTCCCCACCGAACAGGTTTATGGTGAGTGAGTACTATTGTTGTCATTCTTTCAAAATTACTCATTTTTCTTAAGTCTTTTTATTTTTATTTTGTCCGCTACAGTTTCTCAATCTCCATGCAGATGGCTTGAGTTTTGGCATCACTGCATCCACTGCTTTTCATGTGAACGAAAAAGGACGTTTTATACCTGTGAATGGTTAACAATCCTTTTCAGGGCTATTGTGAAAACGATAACACGGCCTTTTTCAGGGCTACTTTACATCCAATTGTTGCACCTCCTGAAATACACTTGTAGCTTCTCCAGGGCTTTTCACCCTGTTGTTACTACTTTATTTATGGTTTATGGGAGAAATCACTTCTTCCTCTCAATGTCAATGTTTGCAACTTAATGCAAAAAATATTCAAAGAGATGTACAACAAAAACAAATGGTAGAACCTGTTATGACCATTGCCTAGTATTTAATACTCGAGCAATGCCGGGTACTCCTGTTAGAATATATACATATTGACACCTATTATCATCACCATCCAAAATTCATGTTCCATGCTGGCATCGTACACCAGTATCTACATTTACATCTTTCCAACAGTTAGATGCCCCTTTTTAATACTTAGCATTTTACCATATAGACAATGTCTCCTTCAAAATATCCATTCATCACGTGTATTTGTTGCTTTTATCATGTCACCAACACAAATGAGGTCACCTTGCTGCTTGCAAAACTGTGAATCCCGAGGTGGGACAAAATTATATTTGAAGAATGAACAGTAAAATTGGAAAATTATGAGAGAAAAATAGAACATATCTGTTGCTGTAAAGGAGAGAAGGTGGGAGTGGATCATGTGGAGTAGGGAAATGATGAAAAATAGGGTCGATGAGGTGTCAGGGTTGAAAATAAGGATATGAGGTCTGTAGGAATGAGTGGGTAGTAGGGGACATGTCATTATGAAGAGCCACAGAAAAGAAGTGAATATACTGTATAAAAAAAAGAGGAGAAAGAGAGATAATAAGCTGCTGTGTAAGTTGGAGGAGTGAATTGGTAAAAGAAAGAGGTGGGTGAGAAGTATAATGGGGACGATGTGAGATCAGTTGGAGGCACAGTGGGGTGAAAGGATGGGTTATGAATGAAGGTGTGGGTTGAAAGAACAATATTACAGGATGAATAATGGCTAACTAATGATTCGGGGTTGAAAGAAAAGTGGTAACAAGGAAGAACTGGTGTTAGATAGGGGATGGCTGTTAGGGAGTGTATTAAAGATTAAAGAAATTAGGTGAAGGACCCAGAAGCCAGCTTTACAGAGGTAGGCGCCTCTCGTCAACAACTGCATGATACCTGTTATCATGGTCCTGTGTCAATTACTGTGTGGTACAAAGTCCTGATTTTACCCACACAGGCATGCATACATACATACATATATTCCAGTTAGGAATTCTAATTTTCCTCCAGCTAAGTTAATAACCTTATCAAGCAAAACTTGCTCAACAATAAAAATCAACATACTGGCAAAAGGACTAAAATTTATCCTCACCACACACAAATCTAATCAGAAGGAATCAAAGATGGCATTAGCGAATTTTGCAGCAAATTGCGACTCACTGAAGCACTAATTGATTATAACATCATCAATATATAACTGGTCAAAAACAAAAGCAATTATTTTGCACCTGAACTGAGGAATAAAACACTCGATGACTTTTGTGACCATATTTTGATTTTCCAGAAAAATGCTTTACACAAGCAAGAGAATCGACTGAAATCACAGCAATATTGGATGAAATAATTTAATTGAACTACAAATAGAGAACGATTGACTAATAAAGAATCTGATAAAAGAAGTGATGTAGTTCTGATGGACACAGTATAACACAATAACCTAGTACTGTCCATGCTAGAAAACGGTACTTACTACGAAAGTAATCGATTGTATCACAATTTTAAATGTAAACCTAGTCTTTTCTATGGTTTCCCTAAATTACACAAGAGCCAGATTATGAATGAAGCTGGCAAACAATCACTAGATATATACTTTATTGTCCAAACACTAGGATATTCAAACTAAGGCTCATCCGAGCTGGCACAGCGTGTGAGACCCATCTCTTAAGTTATTTTCTTGACATCCTATTGAAACCTCCTTTTCAAATATATCAAAGCTTCGTTAGAGATGATCTGGATGTGGTAAACTACTTACCAAAAACAATCAACGAAGAGACAGTTATGATCTGTTTCGATGTCATGAACATGTACACGAATATCCCATGCAACTATGGAATAGAAACAATTAAATTCTAACTGGAGAACTACCCAGAAGAACTTCTAGAGGGTGTGAACAAGGAGTTTATTATGGAAGTTATAAAATTCATCTTCCAGGATAATTAACTCTTGATACTACTTACTACTGACAAAACTTTGAAAAACTATGGAATTAATAGCAGCCCTAGTTCTTTCAAACGTTATAATGGGATATTTAGAATCTATATGTATAAAACAGATGTGTGTGTGTGTGTGTGTGCGTGTGCGTGTGTGTGTGTGCGTGCGCGTGTGTGTGTGTGTTCTTTATGCATTTCCACATTTTTCAACTGATTTCGCTCAAACTTGACACACTGATAGCTCATGCTCCAAGAGTGGTCATGACCTACTTTATATTTTCAAGACCCCACCGCGTTTAATAAAAAAAAACGCGAATAACTGTTCAAAATACCAGCTTTTTACCCATAACTCCCTGGTTTTCGAGTGATTTCATCCAACTTTGACATAAACATTACTTATGACATAAGAATTTTTTGCTTAAAAATTTTTCAATGTCATCTTCTATAATTGTGAAAAACCCACGAATAACTGCATAAAATCGGTTCTTTGTCAATATATTTCGCAGTTTCCAACCGATTCACTCCAAATTTGGCACAAACATTACTCAAGAATTAAAATTTGGTTTAAACTAATGTTTTGTCAAATCAATCCGCGTTGAATGGGAAAAGTTTGCAAATAACTGTGTAGAATTCGTGTTTTGCCAATAACTTCCGCAGTTCCAGAACCTATTCGCTGCAAATTTAACAAGAATATTACCCATGCTTAATTGACTGTTTTAAACTAATCTTTTGCCAAGTTTATTCGCACTTAATTCACAATTTACTGGATTAAACTTAAAAAAAAAAAAAACTTCTGCCATTTACTCACACGCCAAGGATTGTGGAGCAGTTTTACCTCAATGATTTGATCTGTGTACATTAGTGTTTACTTACCCCTTCCCCTATTATCACCTACGGTCATGATGCCTCCCCTCACACACACACACTTTAGCACAAATTTTCTTTAATTACCCTCCGCTGATGGTGTGATAACACAGAGTGAATTGTGAGCATGAACTTTGACATGTGAACACTATTAATGCGCACCCCCTTTTTTGATCTGTGTACATTAGCGTTTACTTAACCGCCCTATTATCCCCTATGACCATGATGCCCCCTCCACCCACTTCAGCCTCTTATTTGGTGTGAATGACTGCTTTTAATACCTCCTCATTGCTCAGTGTTTACTCACTTCCCCTTGCTCTCCATTATCGCCGACGATCATAATTCCCCCTTTTCACAACCATTTACTTTAATGGCATCAAGCCAATGGTCTGCCAAAAAGGAGTGAACTGTGAGACTGACCTTTGACCTATTCGCATGAGCACTATTGATTGTCTACTGGAATGATCCCGTCCAATTAATTCTTTGACTGATTTTCATTGGTCGAATACTGTTCACTTGATCATGCCAGTGTCAAATCGTAATTTTTTATGTACTTTTGTGCATATCTGATATGTACTTAGATTTACAGGTTAGGCCTATTATTTGCTTTAACTTCATAGTTCCTGCTGAAATTTTTCATTTTCCCCATACTCAATTAAGTTAACTCTGTCTTACTGTTGCCGTCTATCAGTTTTTAGCTTACATGTTAAAAAATATTGTATTAAGTGTCTTTGTGTCCACATAGCTAACTGTCTGTCCTTGTTTCAATCTTTTTTGAATATTACGTTTACTAGGTTCACTTTTTATACATCGTGCCAAATTCGTTTTTCAGTGTCCCATTTTGGTCATTTTTTTAAAACTTGCAATTTAAACATAGTTCAATATTACCGCCATGCCACCTAAGAAAAGAACGTGCCTTGGTCGTAAAACAGAGTCTGTTTCGGCTGCCAAAAGAAGGAGGGCGAGCCATGTTTCTCACATGGCCAGTTATATGTCGGATGCTCCAGAGTTGGAAGAAAACAAGATCTATTCGCACATGCCCCTAATTGCAAAACGAAAAATGAGTCTACAGAGAGGTGTTATAGGCACTTCATGCACCAACTGCTTTCAAATTCGTAAACCTCGGTGCCTCCACTACACCAGTGTAACATTGCAGACCTGATATGTGGTAACTGTGTGCTAATGTAGTCATGCTTTCAAAGTTACTAACTTACCTCAACTATGTTTCTTTTCTCTTGTCCAACCTAGGTTTGTCATCTGTTTTCACAGTTTTACATTTCACAGCAAGTTACGCTGCTTTCAGTCAAAACGAAACAAGGCATTTTACAGGGTCACTTCACATATGTTTGTTACACCACCTGAGAACACATTACAGCCGTTTTCAGGGCATCTTATCAAATTGTTACTGCTGTGAGAATGACAAAATCCTTGTTTCAGGGCTATTTCAGCTGTGATTGTTACACCATCTGAGAACGCATTAAAGCCCTTCTCAGGACTTCGTATGAAACTGTTAATGCTTGGCTTCAGCATTATCCAGTAATCAATTTGTTTACAATTTCCATCAGTTTTGTTATAATTTTGTTACAATAGGTGAACAATCTTGTTACAATATGGCGTTAACATTATTTATTATATTTATGACATGGGAAATTTACTAATTATCAAAAACATTGTGGCATTTCAATCCGAACAACGCCGGGTGCTTCTGCTAGTTAACTGTATATCAAGCATCCACATAAAAATATAGATACTTATTTTACCAGGAAGGGCATCCAGCTGTAGAAACTCTGCCAAATTAGATTGGAGCCTGGTGTTGCCATCCGGTTTCACCAGTCCTCAGTCAAATCGTCCAACCCATGCTAGCATGGAAAGCGGACGTTAAACGACGATGATGATAAGAGAGAAATGGATTACTGCTTTATCATTTGGGATGAAAATCTAGACAAACGTTTTGAATTTAAATTTCTGCTGAATAGTATGTGTGGTGTATGCGTGCGAGTAGATGTAATCGCCTTACCTCGGTTTTCCTTTCGTCGACTGCAGGTTTGTCTTGCGGTATCCGATCCTCGAAGCTTTCCCCGACCTGAAGAACACTAGGAATAGCAGCTGCTTCTCCCAAACCTAGACCATCGCTTAGCACGTCCTCTCCTGACCACGACCCCGTTCGAAAAAGGCACGAATCCCGATTGAGGCTCCCTCTGCCATTCTTCCTCTTCCGGTCAACTCGCCCTTCCGGTCAGCTCCCCAGTCACTGACGTCATACCACACGCCACCCTGATCTTAAAGATCACGTTCAACCCTACTCCAATTCGAAGTCCGCCATCCAACCGGGCGGGCGCCTTACACGTCGAGATCTTCACAAGCTAGGTGCCTCGTTTCCATCGCGCTCTTCATCCGACGAAGTGGCTATCCTGTGCAGGTCCAGCACGTGACGCGGCATTCCATCCACGGATACATTGTTTCTGGATTTGGCCGCTGTGACTGTTCCCCTGCCCCATTGTGATGTGCAGCGTGCCTTCGGCGGCTTGACCCAAACTTCCTCCCCTACTTTCACGCCGGCGGGTCCCTTCTCTTCCTCGCAGAACTCCGGCGTCTTACTGGGATGCCTCCATTCATACTTGAACACTGCTCTGTGCGGCACAGACTCTTCCACTTGTCCGGATCGGGGAGACATGTTATACCAGTAGACCGCTTCCAGGGGCGAAATGTGCCCCCTTTCAGCCATGGCCTTGATCGTCCGATGGTGCCTCTGAACGATTCCGTTGCTGCTCGGCCTATACGCCGCACCTTCCACCGGTCAAGCATCTCCCCCAACGCTTCCGAACGAAACGTTGTCCATTAGCAGTTCTTCCACGGGACCCCTCTCCAAGAATATCCCATTCAAAATGCGGGCAATCTCATCAGCAATGCCTGTCCTCAACTCCCTCCAAATGGCCAGCCGGCCCGGCCCGTAGTCGACCATGCTGAGATACATTCCCTGACGGTAGTGCGTCACATCCACAGCTAGTCTCCTCCAGTTGCGCTCTACTGAGAGATTCCCTTGCTCATGCCCACCCGGGGCGGGGTCAATGGACTGGCATCTGTCACATTTCGTAACCACTTTCTTGACGTTTCTCCTAGTGACGTCAGCATCAATCATTTTCGCTAGATAGAGAGTCCTATCCACCCCCAAGTGGTGCATAGCATGTAGCTCCTTAAATTCAGAGTCACCCAGCCGACACGCTGCCGCTATCCCTTTCCTTGCTTCCTCCGGTTCCTCCAGCCACACCCTTTTCACCCTGGTCAGTGCGTCCGCCCTGTTTCTCTCCGAAGGCATGAAGACCACGTTCAGCTTCAGTCCGAACTCGGCGATCAGCTCTCCTAGAACTCCTAGGGGGCATTTCACCAACATCTCCGCGGCACCTTTCGTCCGGACTCTCTTCTCGCTGGTAATCACTGTTTCTACCTAGCCGATCACGGTGGCCGAATCCGTCCGGATCTCGATCAAGCGCAGCCCCCATCTCAGGGCCAAGTTCACCCCTTTCAGCACCGCGTCTAGTTCGGCGACATTGATGTGGTTGAAGTCGTCCGCTTTCCGTAGCCAGGCCGCATCCTCCACCTCAGCACTTTCGATCTCCAACACAACCCTATCGCTATACTGCTAGCATCACACCAAACCGTCCCGCACTCCGTCTTGGGCACATACCAGTTTCCCCTGACCGGGTCTTCCGCTCTCGTCCTCTCTAGGATTTCCCGCATCATCGCCTCTCCCACCTTGTCACCCCAACTCTCCCCCTCTGCTCGTCTCTTGGTGTAACTGCACGCAGTGCGCAGCCATCCAGCGATCGGGTAGTGTCCAATCAACTTCCCACAAACCGAGAACAACTCTCTCCTGCTGACGCTGGAACTCAGCTCTGGGATCTTGTTTCCTCTCCGGAACACCAGCTCGCCCGATCTGTCTTTTTGTAGTTTCAGCCCCAGTGCAGCTCCCCCCACCATCGACTCAGGCGGCTTCGCAATCAGCCTGAACCTCTCCAGGTGTCTCACTACCTCGGTGGCTGGCACTACAGTCTCGTCAACCAAAATGTTATCGATGTAGGAACTGGTGGCCTTCCTTATCCTCTCCTCTTTCCCTAGGATGGACTTGAGCACCATTGTCATAATTTTCGGAGCGGAATTCAGCCCGAAACCCAGCCTGGTTAAACAGTACGTCCGGCCCTTGTACCGCACCAGCTGGTATCACCACAGCTTGTCACTCACACGGAGCTGCAAATATGCCGACTTCAAGTCGACGATCGTCGCTGCCTTGGTCGACTGTCTCCACACACGTAACGTCTCACCACAAACGTCCGTTGCCTCGCCTCCTGTGTGGCACGATATATGTTCGTTTAGCTCCCTAAAGTCCAGCACCAGTCTGACTTTTCCTTTCGTCCGCTGCACCACCGCCATTAGAGGCAGCACTCCACTCACCACCTCCTCTTTCGACGGGAGAAGGACTCCTTCCTTGATCCATCTCTCTACCTCCTCGTCGAACTCGACACCGGTGTGACCTTTCAAAGTATGCTGTTAGCAGCTCACCCTGTTCTTTAGTAGTGGGGGCTCGTCTTTCCATCGCCACTCTGTCGTCCACCTCCGACCATCAAACGCCGCCTGAAAATCTTTGTCTTCGATGGTGTAAGCGGCGCTGTCCCCGACCGGGCTCTGCTCTCCTCGGCGGTCCCGACTCACGGCGCACGATGCCCCCACGCTTCCGAACGTGACCTCATCTCCTGCAATCCTAACACCACCAAGACGGTTGATGGCGTCCATCCCCAACACGACATCAACCCCGTCTATCACATACTCGATCACGATCACCCGTAGCCTCAGCGCCGCACCTGGTAAGACTATCTCCAGACTGGAGCTGCCCTTGCAACGGATCTCTCTACCGTCGACCGCCCGGACGCTACTCGCCCCATCCCATTTCTCCACCACCCTTGGTGTCACGAGGGTAGTCATGCAACCCGTGTCCACGAGGGCCTTGAACTTCTTCCCCTCGGCCTCGACCTCGACTACGGACAGCGCCTCCACAAGCGCCTCTACTTGGTTGCGGGGAAAGTTTGAGAGGCAGCAACTTCCCCACGGTCGTTTCCCTGGTCGCAATCACGGGCGATGTGCCCAGTCTTCCTGCATCGATTGCAGACGGGCCCCGATTCGGCGCAATTCCTCGCCATGTGCGACCCCTGACATTTGAAACACCGGCCCGAGAACGGCCGCTGTTGTTGCTCGGTAGGCTTCTTCACGCCTTTCTCAGTCTGTCGTCTGTCGGAATGCGCCTCCGTCGCCGCCATCGCTATCGGCTTCCGTCCGACGTGCTGTGTCAACACGCGAGCTTGTGCTACTAGCTCGCTGAGCGCCATTTTTCTCTTGCCAGGCAACTGCTGCAATCGAATCCCTACGTCGTCAGGGAATCCATTCACAAATGCCAGCCGCGCCGCTCTGTCCAGGCCTTCTCCCGTAAACCCAGCCAGCGTGGCCAGTCTACGCACTTCCGCCTCGTACTCATCCACCTGTCTCCCCCCCCCATCTAACAGTTCCTAGTTTAACGAAGGCAGCGTAATCGCTCTCTATATACGCTTCTCTCAATCTCTGTTCAATTTTCTCCGCACTTAACCTCTCTTCCTCGTCCATTTCTAAATACAGGGTCAGGGTACTCCCTTCCAAGTATAGCGCCATGAGACTCGCCACATCACTTATCCCTTGCAGCTTCGCCACGAGCCTGATTTTTCGCATCCAAGCCATCACATCTCCTTCGCCATTAAAAGGCCTGATCACATCACAGGCGACTCTAATCTTGGCTGCCATCGAGGCGAATTTATACACGTGGGGCCGAAATAGCTTGTGGTGTATGCGTGCGAGTAGATGTAATCGCCTTACCTCGGTTTTCCTTTCGTCGACTGCGGGTCTGTCTTGCGGTATCCGATCCTCGAAGCTTGCCCCGACCCGAAGAACACTAGGAATAGCAGCTGCTTCCCCCAAACCTAGACCGTCACTTAGCACGTCCTCTCCTGAACACGACTCCGTTCGAAAAAGGCACGAATCCTGATCGAGGCTCCCTCTGCCCTTCCTCTTCCGGTCAACTCGCCCTTCCGGTCAGCTCCCCAGTCACTGACGTCATACCACAGTATGAATCCAAATATTCAAATTGCAACGGAGTACAGCCAAGTGTAAGCGTCATTCCGTGATATGTTGATATAAAAAGGCAACAATCAAATTGAAACCGATATCTATTATAAATCGAAGCAATAACTTCTGTTTAATTCATGCCAACCAAAATACATTAGAATGAGTATTCCCTTTCATTTAGCAAAAAGGATTTGCGCTGTATTTTCTCATGCAAATACTTGAAAGCTTCGACTTGTGATCTTAAAGTCACAGTAGTCGAGAAGCACTGTCTGCACTCACTAATAGAAGATGTGATTAAATGTACGAAGAAAATAGATATCAAAAGACTAAGAGAAACACCCACAATACAAACACTGACCTATATTTCAACACACAACCCTATTCGAAATCTACTAATGCTCACAAGGGGGCCAAACATGAAGCACATTGTACAAACACACAAGTCCATCTAAAGAAAAACATTACCTAAATCGCTATAAAGAATACAGACAAATCGGACGTTATACTCAACAGCAACGGATCCAAGAGTTAAAAGATGCGGGCGTTCACACTGTGGAACATGCCCCTACTGGAAGGATCGGAAATCCAATTCAAATACGAGATATTTAATTTTCCCTAATTATACATACATACATACATACATAGTAGAATAATAAAAAGTTCTTGGTATAGTATAATGTATTTTTTAAAAAAATGAATAGAACTGGCATTTGAGGGGATAGTTTCTATTTTAATGATGTTTACAATTATTCTAATGAGCTTCGATTTTTTTCCAAACTGAAATTCTGTGGTTTGGAAGGTTACTTACATAGCAAAAGATTTTTTTCTCACAAGTTTACAAATAAAAAATATAAAAAGAAAATACAAAATAAAAGATAGAAAAAGAATATAAAATTCAATATAAAAAATAATAAAAGAATACAAAAAGTAAATACAGCAGCATGTGTGAGAAAAGAAGAAAAAAGAAAAGGAGAAAAAATAAAAAATAAGAAGAACAAGAAAAGGTGGAGAAGAAGGGAAAAGGGGGACATGAATAAGAGAAAGTAAAGAAGACAAAAAGTTGTTGAACATGGTAAAGAGAGGAGATTAGTCTATAAGGAATAAAGAAATATTTTAGATGTGGTCAAAAATGTTGAGTTCATGTGAAAAGATGATCTTTTGATTTGAGGCCATTCTATTAATCCCTCACAGCTGGTATGGATTTGCAACTCATACTTGTATTTATTTTAAAAGTGTCATTGTGTTTAAAAGTAATTTATACTCCCTCTTGAATGTAGTCACATGTTCCACAACAAGGGTCATCACATTTTTAAACTCTCTTTGCTGCTTCTGTGGTTGTAAATTTTGCTTGGGTTAAGAGTTTTTTATGTTGGTTGCCATCTGCCATAAATTATTTTTGAGTCTGTTATTAATTGTTTCATTCTTGAGGAACATGGAAGAATTGGGAGGTATCGTTTTGCAGTATTGATAATGTCGTGATTTCATGGGTTGTGAGTGATGACAAAAGGAATGCTTATGGGTTCATTATTATTTTTATTTTTGTGTGTTTGTTTTCCTCAGAGGGTTGTGGGTGAGATGTTTTATGCTTTGCTGATTGCTTTGTCAATTAAACTAATGGGATATTTTTGTTCCTTTAGAAATATTTTAAATTCCTGTAATCTTGTGTCCCTTAATTCTGCATCTATTATTATCGTGCAAATTCGTTTTGCTATGTTGAAGGGTATGTTTCTTTTGGTATATGATGGATGAGAGGAATGAAAGTTCAAATATTGGTGTGTACCTGAAGGTTTGTAGAAGAGATCTGTTTTTATAGTGTTATTTTCTTTAATTAGAAGTATGTCTAAAAATGGTCATTCCTTTATGTTTTGTTCCATGGTGAATTTTATTGAAGTGTGTAAGATTTTTAAAAGTGAGTTACACTTTTAAATTTATTAAATTTGTTTAAACGTGAGTTATTGAAGTGTATAAGTTGTTTAAAAGTTGTTTAGAAGTGTTAAAGATTCCTAAGGTTTCTTGGTATTTAGTCCAGAATATAAAGCATTCATCTAAATATCGTTTCCAATCGTGTTTTATATAAATGGATAATTATTCGTTAAATGTTTCCGTTAGTTAGGAATAAAGTTTGACTTTTAAGAAGCCCATAACGAGTGTTGCATATGTAGGGGCTACTTTTGGTGCATCACCGTTCCTTTTATTTGTAAGTAGAAGTTTTTATCGAAGAGGTGATTATTTTCCAGTATTAATTTTAATCCTTCGAAATTGAAAGCTTTTGAGAATCTTTCCAAGATATAGTTTAGGTATTTTGTTAACCAGAAATTTATAGCTTCAATTCCTATGTCGAGTGGCATATTGGTGTATAGACTAGTTACATTGACACTAACTAGAATTGTTTCCTGGTGGACACTTTTAGGTATGTAGTTAAAAATCCATGTTGTCCCAGGCATAGCTTGGTATCATTTTACATAAAAGTTTTAGAACTTTATCTGTCAAGATGCTTAAGCTTTGTGTGCTGGACCTTTAAGGATTATGTTTCAGATTTCTGGGTTTTGACATACGTTGAATTGTTTCCTTTTATGTTGTCTTGGATTTCTTTTGATTTTCAGATTTTAGGTAATCCATAGAAGTTATTGGTTTGACTTGGAAGCTGGTTAATAATTAATCTCATTCTCAGTTAGATTATCACGATGTTTTGAGACCAGTCTATGTATCTTGCACATGGTATTTTCATCATCATTTTTGGTTAGCTTTTTTAGAAGTGCTGGTCATTGAGTTGTCCAATAACCATATCTTTGTAATGGTTCTTGTCCATGATAACTATTATTCCATTTTTGTCAGCTTCTTTGAAAATATGTTTATAAGCATGCATGTATATATGTATGTATATATCTTCTCTCTACCATTTTCAACTACTTTTTGTCTTCTTCCTCTAACTCTTTACCTTCCTCCTTTCTTCCTCTTGCTCTTCTTCATATTCCCCTTTTCCTTCTTTTTCTTTCCATTTTCCTTCTCTTTTTCTCCTTCTTTTCTTTCTTCTTCTCTCACACATGCTGTTGTATTTACTTTTTGTATTCTTTTAATTTTTTTATATTAAATTTTATATATATTTTTTTCTATCTTTTATTTTCTATTTTCTATTTATATGTTTTATTTGTATACTTGTGAGAAAAAGTCTTTTGCTATGTAAGCAACCTTCTAAACCACAGAATTTCAGTTTGAAAACGGCTATCGAAAAGCTCGAAACTCGTTAGAGTAACTGTAAACACTATCATTAAAATAAAAATTGCTTTCCCAAAAGCCATCTTTACTCATTTTTTCAAATATGTATCCGACGAATGGGACCGTGAAACTTTGAGTAACAGTTTTTGTGATGTTACTTTTTAATAAAGTCTATATATATATATATAAGTATGTATGTATATATGTGTGTGTGTAAAAGCAATCCCTTCCATGGAGCCTAGGACGCTAGTCATGTCCTTTCGAAATCTATCAAGGATGTGCCCGTTGGCTCTGCTAGAGATGGTCGGGACGTCATATCTGTAGAGGCCAAATAGGACTGAAAGAAATTTTTTCCCTTAGGTGTCCAGGATATATAACCCAATGCGGTCACAAATGTCGGTACTGTCGTAGGCTCCATCGCCACACTGAAGGAACACCTGGAATTAGATTGTTTGACCCAAGTCGAACCATTATTAAACTGCACCATTTTTCTGGCATCATGAAGACGTCTATGGGATTAGCCGTTCGTCGATTAGGCTGTAAAAATGATTTAAACCGTTCGTCAGTTAATTTGTGTACAAATGTTTAATATATACTGAGCCATAAACGGTACGAGTTATCTCCCTTAGACCGGTCCAGTTGGCAAAACTTATTGATCTAAAGATTGAACAGTAGGTCTCTAACTTCACACTGGCTCCAGTCAGCAGGTACTTTTACACGCCCAATCAACGAACGAGGAATCTCACACCAGCAGCAGGTAGCATATTGTGTCTTGAGTTTAAGAGAGATCCCCTTTAGTTATGAACTCAAAATGAAAAGAATAGTTGCAAGCACCCATGAAACGCGAGCAAAGGCCGGTTGCTCTTGCAGGCAACACAATGATTGCTCAGTGGCGGTGGGGAATATTTGAGGCCGAGAGACCTGTTTATGAGGATGTGGTGGTATCTAGCCCTAACAATCAGAGTAACAGCAGCTCATCTAACAACATCGTCGACAACAATGGCAATGGTGGAGGCGGCAGCAGCAGCAGTAACCCATTAAACGGTAGAAACACCGGCACCAACAGTGACAAGTGCAGCGTCTCATCCACTAACATTGACAACAATACTGAGAGCAAAGGCATTAGCAGTGGCAATGCATTAACTAGAAGAAGCACAGTGAAGTTGCACTGATGTAAAAGTATTCAGTTCTCTTCGATGTAACTTTACATCGATATACCGCATATTCTATTTACATTTATTATTGACAAAACAGAAACAAAGCGGTACTGGCTAGACACTTAAATTCGTTTAAAGATAGAAATAAAAACTTCCAAACTAATCTAAATAAGATAACCTGGTCTATTAAAGACAGAAACAAGGACTATACTATCAACGGGGAATTAATTAGTACCGTTAACCCTTATAGACTAGGGAGTGTTGTTCGCACTCCGTCGCTTACGACGTCAACGGTTCCAGTTGATCCGAACAACGGAACAGACACACTCGGGGATATTCAGCGTGACAAGGCTGACCTTTTTGAATTACAGGCACAACAGAAACAAGAAGTAAGAGTGAGAGAAAGTTGTGGTGAAAGAGTACAGCAGGGTTCGCCACCATCTCCTCGTGGAGCTTTAGGTGTTTTCGCTCAATAAACACTCACAACGCCCGGTCTGGGAATCGAAACCGCGATCCTATGACCGCGAGTCCGCTGCCCTAACCACTGGGCCATTGCTCCTCCACTAAATATGATCTATGCATAGAAAAATTTTAGCAAAAAATACAATATAAAATTTCTAGACGAGCGAGATTTAAGTTGTTTAGATACAAAAAGAAATTAACTTTTAGACAAGTTCTAAATAATTAAACAACCATAATATAATAAATCAAACGAAATATTTTGAAATAACTCAAAGAAACAAACAAGTAATTATCCAATCAATTCTTGGAATTCAAAATAAAGTTCGCGTCTGAATTAAAGTTCAGTACTTCTTTATTTAACGTAATACTAAAATTTACATAAAACTCAAAGCAGTTGGATCTGAAAGGATATTACAATGAAAACCCTCAAGGAACAGTAAAGTTACTGGTGCAAGAAAATGCACCAGTAAAGTTTCAATTACAACGCCTACTAACCGATGTAATGGAAATATATGTAGGTCAATATTAAGCTGTATTTCAATCAAAATTAAAATTCATGAAACGCTACTTCATCATACTCATTATTATTATTATTATTATTATTATTGAGTGAGAGAGCAATGCATGCGATCAAAGTGACACTGGAGTAAAATATACGAAGCCCAGTATACCCACCATGACTACCCATCTGATAAGGGTACACCAAGCACATGCATTACAATCACATGTGCCCAATATAGTGATCTAACCAAGATTAACAGTGCATGACCTTGCAGGTTAGAATTTTCTTCAGGTTGAGTAGCCATTCCCGCTCGAAAGGTTGTTTAAGGATATTGAATGAAACACCCATGTTTCCAGAGGTGAATTATTCAAACCCCAAAGAATTCCTCTCAACACATGGTTATGATGCACACTAATCACACTACTTCAGGTTGTGATTAGAGATGCACATAACGTCAGCCACTAAGGGACATACTCAACTGGTTATGGCCAAACAACTGACAAGCAGATCTTTGGTATTGGGCAGAATATTGTCATCATCATCATCATCATCATCATCACTATTATTATTGTTGTTGTTGTTTATATTAATACTCCAGGAAACATATACGGTTTAAGGATTTTCTATTTGGAATAAAGCTATTATAACAGAATTTATATGCTAACCGCTGAAATTAACCAATTTTTCAAAACCCGTAAGGAAAACAGTAAACATTTGGAGAAATACCTTATAACATACCTATGCGCACACACACATATACACGTATCATGTGGAAGTTATTTTCAACCAAATTTTACAACCGTATATTATTCTTCAAATGCTTCAATTGTGTGTGTGTACATACATTTATTAGATAGTTGATATTTATCAATGTTTTCTCCTACTGTGTTGATGTGCCATTTTGTATCATTAATAAAATTACCTGCATTTTTGACGACATGGGTATGCTAGAGTATGACACTTTTCATAACTCCTTTAGTGTAGCCCTCCACCACATCGTAGAAATTCGGTGATTATTATTTTCTGTGTTATTATGCTTTGTAATGGTTATTATAAAGCCACAGCAATAATGGCAAAAATGCACAGAGAGAGAGAAGAGTCTGCATGACTCTGGATTAGACATTAAGCAAATGCCTTCTAATTAATCAGTCATGGGACTTTTCTTTTCATATGTTCCAGGATGTCACTTTGTGTAGCAACAGTACTATCTCAAGTATGTGAGAACTATATATTTGAAGGTTTCATCTGTGCTTTATAGAGGATCTGTAGAGTTGATGGGGATGAAATATTGTTTGGTTCTGAAGAAGAAGAATACCAGTTTATTCAGTATTATTCCTTCTATGCAAGATATATGTCTGTTTGTTAAGAGAGGTCCTCAGAGATGGTGAGGCCATGTTGCTTTAGTAGCCATCAGTCTTTCAGATACATTCTCTAATTTGTTTATTGTGTGGGTGGAATATTTTCTTGATAGGTTTAGTGAATGTGTCTTTGTGCTTTTCATTGGAATATGACTAAATTACTCATATGTATCAGGATCTAAATTTTATGTAAATTAAAGTGAAATGTATATCTATGTTTATCTCTAATATATCAACCAGACCTGTCAATGTATGAAATGAATCAGATACAGTGCAAAGTTAACATACAAGGACTTTGACTGCTCAATATTTGTTTCAGCTATATTCTATCAGGAATATCTTATATGGAATTATGATTGTGTTCTTCTGGGAATTATTCAGATGCCTTATGGAATGATTTGTTCCAGTTGCAGTTATTAGCAGTCTGAGAGAGAGGTTGTTTGGAATATTGATTTTAAAATGTTAATCAGGGCTGTAGGTGCAATTTTCTATGAAGGTCCATCAAATAAAAAATCGTCAAATACATGAAAATTACATGACTATTCAATAACCTGACTTTTTAATTGTTCTCTATTTACACTCTTTGGTGTCTTCTTTTTAGTAATTTTTAAAGCTAGTAGTGGGGTATTGTATACATTTCTAAGTCTCATATGACTTTGAATTTTACACAAATGTTTAAACTGATTAAATAAAAATTCTCATATCATCATTTGACACGGTTTCTAGTTAGAAGATTTCATCCATTCAAATCCTATGTCAAAGCCAGTGTACCATGCTAAAACTATAAATAAGAAAAAAAGAAATCATGTGTAACTGTGATAATATGGATTACATAATCTCCATCAGATAATTGTCACTACTCTCACATGTTGTATTATTTATATTCAGTCATGTCTTCTCTATAATTTGTTGTAAGAAGTTGGATTTTTGTCTTTCCTTCTAACGTTCAATATCATGTTTTAATTTCAGGAAGACGAAATGGACAACTCGGATGAAGAGAGGTAATGCAAGAAATATATCCCTAAATCTGTTAATATATAAGTATTTGTTAATATATAAGTATTAATATACATATATTTATAGCAGGGTTCCAGTTATGGTGTATAGGGGATCAGCTGAGATTATCCCAGTAATTAGAGATTTCTGATCAGTTGAGATTATCTCAGTTATTACTAGGCAAAAACCTCTCCTGGAAATGTCTATAATTTCAAAGCAATGAGCAAGGGAGATAATTGTTAATAAAAGTTGATTGTTGATTTTCTTGTAAATTTTTTTCTCATACTAAGCTGGATATGTATACTAAATTGCTACACTTCCAAATCTTACTCCATTAGAACATTGGTATTATTTATGAATAGTAGAAGGACGGAAATCAACAGAAGGCACAAAATATATATATTTGGTATAACAATCCATTATTTCTCTATGCTCATGTCTCTTAAGGCAGTTATTGCATTAACAACACTGATCAACAAAATTCAAATTTTTTACTGTCCCACGAACTAAAGAAAATGAAGTTTATAGTACTTTTAATGCAGATTTCGAATGTTTTAGAATCATTCTCTCAGCTATGGTTTTTACGTAACAAAGTAATTAAATTATACAATAAATGTGCCATATTAATGCAGAAATAAGGATGACAATTATAATTGGTCAACAGAATTAATGAAAAATTTGGTCCCCCAAACAAAAGTAGATGAAATTAATAACATTTTATCCATAGAATTCAAGTGTGTTTTCAAACTTTTTCTATAAGCCATAGTTTTTCCGTGATAGTATATGTAAATTGTTGAAAAATTGTATTTCATGAATTCAAAAATCAGGCTGATATTACAAGAAAGCATCTTTAAAAAGTAGAAGTGTATGATTTTTGACTGTATTTAGCTTCTGGAACATCCTTTTTTAGTGACCAACAATAATCAGCAAACATAGAAGAGCTTCACTTTCCTTGGAACCGGGTTTCCGTGTTCAGAATGTCCTGGTGAAGCATCTCACCATGCTCATCACTGATAGCCCAAGGTTTGCAGGAAAAAAATCCAAGTGAGAGTTCAAGATGTGGCTTTTTAGGCTCATATTGCATCTCAAGACCTTGTACGATGTCACTAGCTCTTTCACAATATCAGAATAGTTCTCTGCTCTGTGATTCCCCCAAAACTCTCTTAAATGACAGTCATGCAGCTTTTTCAACATCATTAAGCTCTTCATCAAATTTTTGGTTTCTCAACAGCTCCCTAGTCTGTGGCTCAACAAAAATAACTTTCCTTGATTTTTTCCATCACTTACTCTTGGAAATTTAGTTTTCAAAATACGTGGATTCCTTACCAGTTCTATCCATAACTTTGATAAAATTCTTCATCAACCCTGGCTTAATATGCAAAGAAGACAGATAAAGTTTCTCAGAATCAACAAGGGGAAGATTAATGACATTCTACTGTCCAGGAGTTAGAGATCATTTTGGCCGCACATTCTTTTTTCATAATGATTTTTCATATCTTGACTGTCCCACTCACAAAGAAAGTGACAAAACTTGATGTAACCCAACTGCATTCCAAATAAAAGTGCCACAACCTTTAGGTCACCACAAATATTCCACTTATGTTCTTCGTACTTAATTTTTTGCAACCGAAGTTTCATACTCTTATATGTTTCTTTCATGCTAGCTGCATCGGCAGAGGAACAGGAGGAAACTTATTTCCATTGTGGAGTAAAACTGCTTTCAAGCTTACTTTGTGGAGGCAAATGCCACTCATTCGTGCTATATTTGTGGTTAAGTTCCTCCCTAACAATATACATCATTACAAAACACCATACCATCCTGAAGTGAGAAAAAATTTGCAAAATTACAATATTGAGTACATTAAAAAGTAACTATAGTCTCTTGAGAAGATTTCAGCATTTTACCTGAAACCAAGGCGTTTTTCGGCGAATTTAAATCCCACACAAAATCATTCAGATCTCCCTGATTCAACAAATGTGGTTCACTTGAAGAATGGTTAGGCTCAAAGTCTTCTGTTTCTTTTCCATATCTTCATCACTTGAATCATCATCACTAAGTGTCCTTAGTTTTGGAGGATCAGGTGCAGGTAAGTGTTGACTGTGAAGTACTTGTCTCATAGCAGATTGTAAATGAGGATATTTTATAGTATGCTTGGATTTTGATGTTACACCTTGTATATTCGTCATGCAGAAGTAGCAATCTGAAATGTGATCTTTGGACTCTCTCCAAATCATAGGGGTGGCAAAAGGCATATGGCGTAAACTTTTGACCTATACAGTGAAAAGCCTGACAGAGGTTACATAAAACACATGAAGAGGCCCAGCTTTTATCCTGATCATCCACTTTGCAGTCGAAATAATGTTCATAGTGCTTTTTAATCAGTGGTGTGAAATGCTATCTTTATGACTTGAATGTTAAATCATCACAAATATAACAAAAGTTGTTTGTGATGTTTATACAGTTTCTTGGAAATATGAAGTTGAATGGAATATGTGAACTTAGTACATAACTGCACGCCTACACTTCAAGCACAGTACTGACAAAGCATCAGTAACTCATCGACTCGGTGTTGCCAAGCTTCGGTGACTCATTAACTCAGATAGCTAGATTTAGGATTTCATTAGCTTAATTCTATTCATACACATTTAAATTAGGAGTATTTCTGAAACTGCTAGCTTCATATTTCAGCAGCTTAACAGAAATTTAGCTCACATAACAGGAACTGAGCAGAATATCGTGCAACAGAGAAACTGAATGATACATTTAATTTGACATTATTTTTGAATTCTGCATAAAAAAAATATATTAGATGTAGGTATTCTTTCTCTTGGGACAAATATTTTGTTGACTGGTGTAATTCTAACAATAATAAACTTTTTGACAGGTGAAAAAATTTAGATTTTGTGATATTGATTTCTTTATTATATAAGGAACAGATTTATGCAAATTAAACAGAAGCTGAAGCTAGTTTGTGAACTCAGTGAGAAATCACACACACACACACACACACACACACACACACACACACACACACACACACACATATATAGCGAGAGAGAGAGAGAGAAAGAGATTACTACATTTCAGGCAAGAGATTTGATCTAAGGTTTTGTGTTGAAACTAAACTGACTTCATCATGGGTGATGAATGATAGCCACTACAGCATACCTAAATTGTAATATTCACTTTATTGCATTTTCTTATATTATTTTAATTATGAATAGGTCTCAAAAGGTTACATCAAACTTATGATTTTAGGCTGTCTAGTTTTATTGTTACTTAATAAATTAATAGATTCCAGTATCTTCTCCTTCCAAAGATGCTGAGGGTAAGCAGTAATTAAAACATGAAATCCAGTATATAAGAAATTCTGGTCTTCGTTCACCTCAGCAAAAATAATTTTAAGGGTAGGAGACATGCACATCCTGTCCAGGCATCGACCACAAGCAAAGCAGGCAAGTAGGCGGCTAAGTGTCAGCAAATTGGAACAGCACAATGTGCAACAGAATCTCAGCAATAGACAGCCTGGACAGCAAGATGAGCCAACTTGATGTTGGTACAGAGTGGATAGAAGATGACTGGTTGGCGTTCGGGGATGTGCTATGTAGCCCTGGATCATTCATCAAAGCCAGAACCTGTATAAACACTAAAACTGGTCCGACAGCAATGATGAGGAAATTCAGAAGTTACTTGGTGAGAAGCATGAAGAGTACAGAGTCTGTCAACAAGACAAAACATTGACCTCCTAGAAATCAGCTTAGAATATCACAAAAGCAAAGTGCACATAAAGCTCAGAGGGAAAAGGATTTCTGGCTCAGCAACAAAGCAGATGAGATATAGAGATACACTGACAGCAACAAATCTAAGTGCTTCTACGATGTCCTATAAGCCATCTTTGGGCCACAGTCCTCCAAAACATCAACACTGCTTGTTCCTGACAAAATTATTCTACCTGAATAGGTGAGCAGCATGCTTCAACAACGTCCTGAAAGGGCCTTCCTTTATAAAGCCGAAGCCATTGCCTGCATATGCCCCAAGTTGTCATCAACACTTTTCTGGCAGAACCTCCAACAAAAGCAGAGGTCCAGGAAGTAATTAAATTTCTCTCTAATGGCAAAGTCACCATCCTCTGACTCCATCCAAGCTGAAATATATATACTAGGTGTACCAGTCTTGTCATAGAAGCTCGCCAAGCTCTCTCAGACCATGTGGCAACAAGAAATTATTTTCCCAGAGTGTTAAGTATATATCTATTGTCACTCTCTAGAAGAGAAAGGTAAGTAAGTGTTCCTGTCACAACTATCGAGGAATTTCTCTCCTTGCCTTCGATCCTTAACCCCACTCATTATACGGAAGCTGGTCATCTGTGAGACAGTCAATGCGGATTGAAAGATGGCCAAGAGACAGTTGATATGGTTTTTACAGCACGCCAACTTCTGGAGAAATATCAGAAGCAAAACAAGGATATATACACAACATTTGTGGACTTAAACAAGGCCTTTGACACCATCAGTTACGAGGGACTATGGGAGATCATGAGAAAGTTGAGCTGCCCAGACAAATTCATCAGCATGTTACGTCAGTTTCATGATGGCGTTCTCATTCGAGAACTGGATGATAGAGATTCTTCTGATGCATTTCCAGTTATTAATGGAGTCAAGCAATGCTGTGTACTCACACCTTCCCTGTTCAGCATGATGGTCTTGGCCATGTTGTTGGATACTTTCCACAACATGGATGAAATGAAATCAGTGTCAAGATCAGATTGATGACTGACACTTCAACCTGCGGAGACTACTGGCCAAGATGAAGGGAAAAGAGGATTTAGTGTGTGCCTTTCTTTTGTAAATGACTGCACACTCTACGCCACCACAGAGGCCCAGATACAGCACAGCATGAACTGCTTTTCCACTACATCAGACAACATTGGCCTCACAATCAGTATTCAGAAGACAGACTTAATGCACTAACCTGTCCCATGGAAGCCATATGTGGAACCAACTATCACTGTCGAAGGAGAAACGCTGAAGGTTGTTGATAAGTTAACATACCTGGGCACAATAAAGACATGAACTGTGAATAGTGTAGAGCTATTTTTTTGCAGAGCCTTCTGAGCAACAATACGACTCGCCACTCATGGCCAGAGACTCTGTAATGTATCCGTCCATCCCATGTGATGTCCTTGGTCATTGCTCACAATAACCGATCAACATTGTTATAAGATTCAAGTAGTGTGAATGTGTATGTACGTGCATATGTGGTGGTTGGGAAATGAGGGAAGGAGTTGGAAAAAAATAGAAATAGATTTTTTAAAATCCCAGTGGGAGATAACACCTATAAAGGCACAGTTAATCAGATATAGAGGGGAGTTGAAAAAAGAAAGTAAAGAATTAGTGGAAAATTAATCAATGTATAATCCTGGCTGTAGATGGATGCATCCAAAAGCAAAATCAATTGTAGGTTATAGGGCCACCATCATTGGGTAACCCTATCCCGTACAAATCAATTCTCTTCAATAAAAATGAACATGCTGGATAAATTGAATAACAACATAACAAATATTTATTATGAAGTGCTCAGCCTACATCTCAGGTAACGGAATTGCCAGGTCATCCTTTATGGTTGGTGTGAAGACAGTGTCGACGCTAGTTGATTAAGTCATTCTTCAGCCTCCGAAGAAGTTTGCGTTGACTCAAAGGCAGAGTTACAGAGCGGCTCTTAGTGGTCCTGTGTCTTCGAAGCTCCAGTGCGAAGAGGTCAAGAAAAGGCGGGAATGCTTTGATATAGGATGACCAAGCATGCGCATGAGGGACTTCCTGCATGCCTTCCGGAAGACATGTCCCTGCGCATGCGTGGACGAACTTCCCAAAATGGCGACTGGTATTAGCCGTCACTACACAATCATTGTTCATAAAGAATTTGGCTGCAGGATGAAGTGTGGTATTGGAGACATCTGTAATCTCCACCGGCATGTTGACCAATTATATTTACACTTGTCTCAACTTTACATGTCTTAGTGACTCAACTCAATGACTTACAGCTTTCTAATGTTGACCGCTTGATCCTGCTTAAAATTTTCCACTTCATGTACTTCACTCTATCTAAGAATGACTTCCTGAATGAGAAAGGGACAGAGTATTTCTCATGAGACCATTGTGGGGCCAGGTCCCTTAGAACTTCAAGAAGGATTGAAATAGTTATGCTGCACTATCTTAAAAAATCTTGGTAGATGTGAGTGCTTATGTTGTCAGCATATGAATCTCTCTATTTGTATTTATGAGGTAAGGAAAGTTTGTGTAGGAAGAAATTGAAATCATGTGTGAGAGAATGGATGACCAACGGATTCTATTTGTGAAATTAGATTCTGAAAGTGATGTTCTAGTACACTACATAGACATGGCAGCTTGAAAAACTGTTTGCTCACCAGCATTGATTGCAATATTTCCAGACTGCTATGCTACATACCATACATTTCGTAATTGAATGTCAAAGTGTGCATGTGTGCTGCGATCTCAAATGGAGACATGGTAGAACTGGGAAGGTGAATCTCTGTCTCATTTCCTTATTGTTTGCTAAACTATTTGTGTGTTGTATGACTCCTCAATCAGGCATGACCTGTGCAAAAAACAAACTACAATAAATCTCTACTTTTTTCTATTAAAACCCATATAAACCATCTACTCACTACTTGTGTCTGTTGCCATCAATGAAATGATATACAGTTTTACTTTAATTTCTCTCTTCTTTCCTAAAAAAAAGAAGGGCTTATACTTGAAGCTTTGATAACTTATTCATTTTCCAAACAACTTAATATGCTGACTTTGTTATATTTTTTTGTCAAACTTTAGTTTGTTATTTGTTAAAATGTAAACATGTATGTATCTTGTCATAACTGATTTGCATCATAGTAAAAGGTTGATGGCTGAATAATAATTACTACACTATAGGTTAGGAATGAATAAAGAGAAGTAATAATAGCTATATGGATTCTGTGGTTCTTGATGAATTGCAAAGTAACAATGAATCTAGTCAGTTTGATTCTTATCCTAAATGGCTGAGACCACATCGGACATAATTTCACTGAAGCACTAAATATATATGGAAATGATTTGATATATTTATTTAATAATAACCCATTTTTATTGGTACTGTTGTATCATCATCATTGCCATCATCATTTAACGTCTGTTGTCCATGTTGTCATGAGTTGGACGGTTTGACTGGGCTGGCATGCTGAAAGGCTGCACCAGGATCCAGTCTGATTTGGCATGGTTTTCTATGGCTGGTTGCCCTGACTAACGCCAACCACTCAGAGAGTGTAATGGGTGCTTTTACGTGCCACTGGCATTTGCTTGACACTGGTATCTGCCTCGACTGTGAAATTACTCGGCTTGATGGGTTTTCTCAAGGACCACATAATGCCAAAGATCTTGGTCATTGCCTCAGTAAGGACGAACACTCAAAAAGAGCTCAGCCACTTTGCATCCATGAGACCCAACACACAAAAGGAACTCAGCCAGCTCGCCTCCATGAGGCCCGTTTGAGAGGAACTCAGCCACCTTGCCTCTGTGAGGCCCGTTCAAAAGGAGCACAGCCACCTCACCCCATGAGGCCCAACACTCGAAAGGAACTAAGTCACCTTACTTCCGTCATGTCCAACATTCGAAAAGTACTCAGTTACTTTGCCTCTATGGAGCCCAACATTCAAAAGTTTAATTTTTTTACTTGCCACCAGACCACCAGAATGGGGGCACTTGGCTTGATGAGTCCTCTTAAACAGAGTACATCGCCAAAGGTCTCGATCACTAGACACTGCCTCTGTGAGGTTCAAAGTTCGAAGATCATGCTTTACTGCCTTATCCCATATCTTCCTAAGTCTACCTCACCAAGGGTCCCTCCACAGAGACCGGCACTTCTTTACACAGCTGTCCTCATGCATCACATGACCATACCAGCACAGTCGTCTCTCATGCACACCACATCTAATGCCTCTTATGCCTAACTTTTCTCTCAAGATGCTTACACTTTGTCAAACATGCAAACTGACATTGCACATCCAGCGAAGCATACTGACTTCATTTCTCTCAAGCTCACGCATGTCCTTGGCTGTCATAGCTCATGTTTTAATGCCATGCAGCATAGCTGTTCGCACAGAGGTATCAAGCAATCTTCCTTTCACTCTGAGAGAGAGGCCCTTTATTGCTAGCTGGGGTAAGTGCTTTCTGAACTTTGCCCAGCCTAGTCTTATTCTCACAACTAGGCCCTCGGAACAACCACCTCCACTACTAACCGGGTCGCCTAGATACTGGAAGCTATCTACTACATCTAGCTGGCCACACTGGCAGTACATGGAGTCTGTTTTCCACTCATGTTCAGTATTTATTATGCCTGTGCACATTCCACATCCAAAAGTTAGTTTCTCTCTTAAACTTCATTTGATGTTACTGCACCTTTTGTGTTTCCAAAGCTTACACTTTGATTCTAGACCTTGTTTCCATACCTGAAACTTCTCTAGCTCAAGTACTAATTCAGCTATAAGAGCAAGGTCATCAGCATAGAAGAGCTCCCAGGGGCAGCCTGTCTTTAATTCCTCCGTTATTGCCTGGAGGACTATGATGAACAAGAGGGGGGACTGACCCTTGGTGAACCACTACATGTACCCTAAATTCTTCGCTATACTCATTGCCCACCCTCACCTTACTTGTAGCATCTCTGTAAAAAACTTGTATAGCTCTCACCAACCACTCATCTATCCCAAGTTTCCGCATTGACCACCAGACAAGGGATCAGGAGACCTTGTCAAAGGCTTTCAATAAGTCAACAAAAGCTAAGTACAGAAGTATATCTTTGGCTGTGTATTTCTTCTGAAGTTGCCTTACTAGACATATAGGATCAATGGTGCTTCTACTGGGCACAAAACCAAACTGCATCTCATCTAGACTAACTTTTTCCCTAATTAATTGGGTTATGACTCTCTCCATAACTTTCATCACCTGATCCAACAATTTAATACCACTGTAATTATTTCTACCTAAGGCATCACCTTTACCTTTGTAGCAGTTGGCTATGGTGCTGCTACACCAGTCATTAGGTATGACTCCTTCATAAACCACCTGATTTGCAATACAGGTGACTAGACCATAACCCACACCACCAGATATTTTAAGCACCTCAGTGGAGATTCCTGATGGGCCCGCGGCTTTCTCTGTCTTTATATCCTTAATTACTTTATCTAACAGGGTACTGTCAATTCGGACAGTTGGTTCCTCAGTTGGGTCAACATTTGGCAGACTCTCCTCCTCCCATTCATTCTCCAGTTTTTCATAATGACATCTCCAGTCCTCTTTCTTTGCAGACTCATTAACAGTAAGTGTACCATCATCTATGTGGCCACATTTCTCTCCTATGAAATCACAATATTCTCTCACACACTGTTTTACAATCCGAAATACTTCAGTTTGTTGGTCCTCACAGTGCTGAACATTGGCAAACTTCTTCTTTTCTACTTCTCCCTAGGCTAGATATACTTGTCTCCTAGTTTCCCTTCTGATTATCTGATACAGTTCCCTACCACCCTCACTCTTCCAGGCCTGTTTCTTTGCTCTAATGGCACTGTCTGTGGTATTGTTCAAACACCACATTAGCCTGAGTCTGGAAGGGACTTTGTATGAGCCACAGATTTGGTCTGTGGCACTCAGCAAGCTGTCTCGCATAAATTCCCAGTTGCCCTCTAAGTCTCAAGTTTGTAGCTGCTCCTCTCTCTCATCATCATCATCATCATCATCATCGTTTAACGTCCGCTTTCCATGCTAGCATGGGTTGGACGATTTGACTGAAGACTGGCAAGCCAGAAGGCTGCACCAGGCTCCAATCTGATCTGGCAGAGTTTCTACAGCTGGATGCCCTTCCTAACGCCAACCACTCCGAGGGTGTAGTGGGTGCTTTTACGTGCCACCGGTACGAGTATGGTTCAATTTCGATTTCACTTGCCCCAACAGGTCTTCGCAAGCAGAGTTTAGTGTCCAATGAAGGAGAGGTTGGCATGGGTGCCAGTCATTAGATTCGGTTCGATTTCGATTTCAGATTTCAAATTTCAAATTCGAAATTCACTTGCCTCAACAGGTCTTCGAAAGCAGGGTTTTTAGTGTCCAATGAAGTAAAGATACGGATTAGTGAGCTGGCTACACTTCTGGCAGGGTCTTCTCACCTACTGCATATTTCCAAAGGTCCTAGTCACTGGTCATTTCCTCAGTGAGGCCTAAAGTTTGAAGGTCATGCTTCACCGCCTCATCCCAGGTCTTCTTCAATTAGGATGTCCCTAATTAAGATGCTTCCAGATTGGCTGCTTCTTGGCATCATTCTGGCCTGGAGTCTAAAGTTGCTAATGACTAGTCTATGCTGGAGTTACATTCTTCACCAGGGAGAGTCTTTGCATTTAAGAGCAGTCATGCATCCCACAGTCTGGTGAGAATGAAATCTATCTGGCTAGCAGAGTCACCTGAGTAATAGGTTATCAGGTGGCTGGTTGGCTTCCTGAAGTTGGTGTTGGAGAGCAAAAGGTTATTTGCATCACAGAACTCCAGTCGCCTTGTTCTCTCTTCACTTCGGGGACCAATTCCAAGACCCCCATGAACGCGATGATAGATGCTGGGCTGCCGTCTGACATGCCCATTGAAATCCCCAGTCACGAAGATAAGATCATTGTCCCTCATCTTGGAGGTAGCCTGCAGAAGAATATCATAAAAAACCAGCCCAATTGTGCGTACCTTTCCTTCATTGGACACTAAACTCTGCTTGCGAAGACCTGTTGAAGAAAGTGAAATCGAAATCGAATCAAATTCACAAATTCGATGACTGGCACCCATGCCAGTGGAGTGCTAAGAGCACCATCCAAACGAGATCATTGCCAGAGCAGCTGACTGGCTTCCGTGCCTGTGGCACATAAAAAGCACCATTTGACCGTGATCATTACCAGCACCACCTTACTGGCACTTGTGCTGGTGGCACGTGAAAAAACATTCAAGTGAGGTCGTTGCCAGTGCTGCTGGACTGGCTTCTGTGCAGGTGGCACGTAAAAACCACTACTTGGGTGTGGCCGTTGCCAGTACCGCCTGACTGGCCTTCATGCCGGTGGCAGATAAAAGCACCCACTACACTCTCAGAGGGGTTGGCGTTAGGAAGGGCATCCAGCTGTAAAAAGTTTGCCAGATCAGATTGGAGCCTGGTGCAGCCATCGGGTTCGCTAGTCCTCAGTCAAATCGTCCAACCCATGCCAGCATGGAAAGCGGACGTTAAACGATGATGATGATGATGGTCCTTCTGTTTATTTGGTAGGCCCGCTTGTTGGGTGTAGGCAGATATAATTGTAGCTATGCTATTCTGCAAGACTAGCCTGAGCATAAGTACTCTATCGCATACTCTAACTACCTCTATGATCTTATCCACCCATTTCTCATCTAGGTGTATGCCTACACCAACTACTCCGTCACTGTTACCTTCCCATGTGTGTGTGTACTTGTGTGTGGAGGGGGGGGGGCGTGTGTGTGTGTGGGTGCGTGTGTGTATCTGTGAATAAATTTATTTTTAAGGTATGGTTCCTCTTATTTGTTTCTTGCCTCAGTCACAAGTGGTTTCTCCATCTTTTCTGCCACTCTTACAATTTTCAGCATATTGCTACTTGTCTTTTTTTTTGAGAAATTGCTTCTTTCCAATTGCTGTCTTATTTTCTAAGTTTCCTTTACTCCTTGTTCACCTTTCACCTTTCTTCTCTCACCCAATCACTTTCATTGGATATACATTTTCACCTACCACACAATTCCTTAAATTTTAGTTTCACATCCATTTTCTTGATTTCATGCAAAAGCACATTTTTTCTTCTATTGCTTAGTTCAGTTAAAAGATAAAGACCGAAATATTAGACTCATCATCACAGATTCACTTTATTAATCTGGAATTTTCACATTTACATATTTTGCAGTGAATTTGAATTCAATGAATTTTTTAAGCAACTAAGAAGAGTAAGTCTTTTTTAACTTTTAACTTTTATTTTATTTTTGTTGTTTTCATGAATTGTGATAAATGGGTTGTTGAGAATTTCATCACTGGATTGTATAAAATGAACCTTGCATATCCTAATGTATGCTTAACGGCTATCTAGCAATAACACTGGTATGCAGAAATTCCGGGATGGTATCTGGCATACTGAAAGACCACTGGGAGTGAGACACCCCTCAGTTTCTGTTCAAACATGTCTCTAGAAGAAGGTCACTCTGATATAAAACCAGATATGCAAGGAATGGCATTGGACATTTTGAGGATCTTTAGTTTGTATTAGAGATCATGGTGCTCCCACATCCCTGAGCCTGCGACTCATATTGGCACCAGACATCTTGCTCCGGCTTTTCTCTGGATAATATTAATAGAATGAAAAGGGTCTATGAGGTGTCGTACAAGTCTTATTGGACCTAAAATTCTGCACAGGCATTGCTGACCTCTGCTTGATATGTGCTGCTTTTTTTCCTATATATATATTTATTTTATTTTCAGTATATATATATCTTTATTTTAAGTATATATTTATCTATTTTTAGTATATATTTTATTTTATTTTTATTCGGAAGTCCTGCGGCGATGGGAAGGTGGTGAAGTATGAAGACCTGTCGGTTTGGAAGCATGTAGTCAGAGACATGCATGCAGGCTGCCCATGCTAGATATAAAGTCGTCTCCTTGTCGCCCAAGAGAGCGGTAGAATTCGGTTGCTGCATGAGTGTCTGAGCAGCTCCATTTGGAGAGGGCACTGCTCACCGAGAGGCCGGGGAGTTTCTAGAAAAGGTGAACCAAAAATTGCCTGTCTTTCTATATTTGGTCAGTTGGAAGCGACTGAAGGACGTCCACTCTGCGATCAAAAAACAAAGAGACTTTTATTTACAAAATATGGATGGAACTTGAACATGTTATGTTGGAAAGTACGCACTCTATTGGATAACAAGAATGATTGTAGGCCTGAAAGACGCACTGCACTTGTTGCTCGCGAGCTGAACCACCATAACACTTATATAGCTGCACTTTGAGAGACTTGTATAGAAGGTGATGGTCACTTCAGGAAGTAGGAGGTGGATACACCTTTTTTGGAAGAGGAGACAGGAGGAGCACAGAGAGGTTGGTGTTTGCTTTGTAGTTTAATCTGATATCCTTTAACAAGTTGGAGGAGCTTCCTGTTCCTATAAATGAACGTCTTATGACTCTATGATTGCACCTGAAAGGTGGGCGGTTTGCTACTCTCATAAGTGCCTATGCACCTACTTTGACTGGTTCTGATGAAGATAAAACTATTTTTATTCCCAGCTGAGAGCCATACTTAGGAAAATCTACAATTCTGATAAAGTCATTCTACTGATGGATTTCAATGCCATGGTTGGAACAGACTGACAAACCTGGAAGTCTCTAGGACGTTTTGGTGTAGGGAAAAAGAATAGCAACAATCTCATGCTGCTGGAGCTTTGCGATGAACATGAACTTTACAAGCACTCAAATGGACTTTACTTCAAAAATAATACTAAGTTTTTATAGTATTCTGTGTCCATCAGAACTACAGCACTTCTTTTGTCTGCTTCTTTAATTGTCAGGTCTTTGGCATTTTGTAGTTCAACTAGAATTTTTATTTTAGATTGTTGAGGTTTGAATAAATTTTTTGCTTATGGAAAAAAGTTTTGGAAAAACTTTTGATATGATTGCAGAAATCATTTAGTGTTTTATTCCTACCTTTAGGAGGAAGATAATTACTTCTGTTCTTAACCAGTGATTCAGCCACGTTGTTGTAGTTAGTTAGTGCTTCCGTGAGTTGTATTGTTTTGCAGAATTCCGAAATATTGTCTTTAATTTCATTCTCGTTAGATCTTCGTGGGGTTGGGGCAAATTCTTGTCTTTTAGGTAGTTCACTGATTTTTGTTGCAGAGAGAGTTTACTGTTGCTGTTGTTATTGCTGTTGCATTAGTCATCCCAAGTCCTAGTGTTGTGACTTCCATCGCTGTTTATTCTGAGCATGGGACTGGTAGTTCCACTGTTGCTGCTTGGTCTGGCGTAGTTATCATCCTGGCCATAGTGCTGGTGTTTCTTCCATGTAATGCGTTGCTGCCACTGCTGCCTTCACCTTTACCGTTGTTGTAAATGCTATTAGATGAACCACTGCAGCTATTACCCTGGTTGTTATGGCTGGAGGCTTCCACAGCCTCATATACAACTCCCTCAGCCTCGCATTAGTTCCTCACTGTGCAGTCATTGTACTTCCTGCAAGAGATACCAGCCTCTACTCATGTTTTATGCCTATTTGATAATATTCGTTTCCTGTCGGGTGCGCAACTAAAGGAGACCTTTAGGTTGTACCTACCGAACAAATGTCTGTACCTGTGTATCTGCAGGATATGCTTGTTCTTCCCACACAAGTTTTAATGTTGAGCAAGAAGGATGCAGCAAACGAAATGATGTCCCAGTGGCACTTCTTTTGTGGGTGCTAGGGCCCGATATATAGGAGATGTGGTCCTTAAACCAACTGGACATGATGGCCTCGCTGTAATAGGCATCCGTGGCGTCGAAAGCTTCTTTTATCGAGGACAGATTTGAGATTCTCTTGCTGACACCCGTCACTAAGTTCCTGAACACTACAGATGGATGGTGGGAAGCTTTGTCAATGTAGGACAACATGGTGTTTGCTTTGTAGTAGGGCCTGTATGAATCAGAGCCCCAATCTAGTGTGACGTCTAGGAAGGTTACGATGGTGAGGTTGTTTTCAGTTGTTATATCTAGTTAAATGGAGCCTAGGACACTATTCATGTATTTCTTAAATCTATCAAGGATGTGCCCATTGGCTCTTCTAGAGATGGTCAGGCTGTCATCTCTGTAAAGACCAAAGAGGACTGAAGGAAACTTCTTCCCTAAGGTGTCCAGAATGTATAACCCAATGCGGTCACATATTTCAGTGTTGTCGTAGTCTCTCATCGTCACTTACGGAACCCTTGGAATTGGATTGTTTGACCCAGGTCGAACCATTATTAAACAGCATCGTTTTCCTGACATCATGATGACATCTATAAGATTCTCCGTTTGCCGATTAAGGCTGTAAAAATATAATTTTTGCAGCCTTAATCGGCTGTTACAGTTAGTTGATTTGTGTACAAATGTATAATATGAACGGAGTGAGTAATCTGCCTTAGACCGGTCCAGTTCGCAAACCTTATTGACCTAAAGGTCAAACAGTGAATCTCTGCCCTTTAACTGGTTCCAGTCAGCAGATACTTTTTACAGGCCTAATCAACAAATGAGGAATCTCGCGCCAACAGCAGGTAGTGTTTGAAATGGGGGACAAAGACTACAGATATTGTGTCTTTAGTTTAAGAGAGATCTACTTTAGTTACGCACTCAAAATAAAAAGAATATTGGCATAAAACGCAAGCAGAGGCCAGTTGCTCTTTCAGGAAGCACAATGATCGTTCAAGTAGTGGTGGGGAATATTCAGACTAATAGCACCAGCAGCACTTTCAACAACATTGCCATCACCAGTGGCAACGGTGGAGGGCAGCAGTGGCAGCAACACATTAAACAGCAGAAACACCAGCACCGACAGTGACGAGCACAGCATCTCGTCCACTAACATTGTCGACAATGCTAGGGTGAAGGCGCCAGCGGTGGTAATGAATTAAGTAGAAGAAACACAGTGAAGTTGCACTGATGCAAAAGTGTTCAGTTCCCTCCGATGTATCTTTACATCTATATACTACATATTTTGTTTACATTTATTATCGACAAGAAAAAAAAAACAAAAAAAAAACAGAAAGACATACAAGGACTTTGACTGCTCAATATTTGTTTCAGCTATATTCTATCAGGATGTTGTTATATGGAATTATGATTGTGTTCTGAGAATTATTCAGATGCCTTATGGAATGATTTGTTCCAGTTGCAGTTATTAGCAGTCTGAGAGAGAGGTTGTTTGGAATATTGATTTTAAAATGTTAATCAGGGCTGTAGGTGCAATTTTCTATGAAGGTTCGTCAAATAAAAGATCGTCCAATACATGAAAATTACATGACTATTCAATAACCTGACCTTTTAATTGTTCTCTATTTACACTCTTTGGTGTCTTCTTTTTAGTAATTTTTAAAGCTAGTAGTGGGGTATTGTATACATTTCTAAGTCTCATATGACTTTGAATTTTACACAAATGTTTTAACTGATTAAATAAAAATTCTCATATCATCATTTGACATGGTTTCTAGTTAGAAGATTTCATCCATTCAAATCCTATGATAAAACTATAAATAAGAAAAAAATAAATCATGTGTTCCTGTTATAATATAGATTAGATTATTTCCATTAGATAATTGTCACTACTCTCACCTGTTGTACTCTTTATATTCAGTAATGTCTTCCCTGTATAATCTGTTGTAAGAAGTTGGATATCTGTCATTCCTTTTAACATTCAATATCATTTCTTATAATTTCAGGAAGACAAAATGGACAGCTCGGAAGAAAAGAGGTAATTCAAGAAACATATCCCTAAATCTGATAATATATAAGTACATATATATATATAGCAGGGTTCCAGTTATGGTATCTACTAAGCTAAATATCTTTGATTAGCTGAGATTATCCCAGTAATTAATAAACAAAAATGTCTTTTGTGGATGGTTGCACTCCAAAAACAATAAGGGAGATAACAAACAATATCAGTTTTTTATTGATTTCTGTATACTTCTTTTCTTATATGTTTGAAATATACTAAATTGCTACTCTTCCAAAGCTTACCTGATTAGATCACTGGCGCTATTTGCAAATAGCAGAAAGAAATTGATAAAATATTTTTAAAAATCAAAATTTGGCTAGCATTTAATATCCATCATCTCTCTACACTTATTTCTCTTAACACAGCTATAGCATTAACGATTTTAACAATCACACACAGTTTTATTGGTGAAAAGATGATATGAAGAAAAGATTTTTGCAAATTAGAAGTTAGAACTGGTTTGTGAACTCTGTGGGAAATCCATCGCTTCTACTAATAATAATTTTAATCATATTCATAAAAAGTGTGAGAAGGGAAGAGAGAGTGAAGAAATGAAAGAAAGATGGAGGGAGAGAGATGGAGGAAGAGAGAGACAGAGTCAGAGAAGAGAGAGAAAATAAATAGATTGATTGATTGACTGACAAACATACAGACAGACAGGCAGGCAGACAGACAGACAGACAGAAAGACAGACAGATAGATAGATAGATAGATAGAGAGATAGATAGAGAGATAGATAGATAACTTTCTTTATTGGCCACACAGGGCTGAACACAGAGGGGACAAATACAAATGTAGAGCTTTTCTTTTCGAAAATGAAAAAGAAAAAGGGAACAAATGAGAAAAAAAAGTTAAATTCCGATCAAAAGGGATCGGGGAAAAAAAGACGATCAAAACGATAATGTATCACAGAAGAATTTTTTAAATGTAAAAAGCAAGATTAGGTTTATCCGTGGAAAGAAAAGCCTACAGAAAAGACCACGGTAATCTCAGGCAGGGAGGGAATAAACACATGAAAGCAAAGTGTTCTCTCTCTATCTCTCTGTTTTCGATTTACAGGATCATGCTCAAAGTTGTTTCGTCACTCGCACACACCATCTTTGCTGCATTCACCCACCTCTTTTTTGAAACTTTCACGAGACAAAACCTGCCTCTCCATTCTCACCTTCCTTTTCAAGTGCTACTCGAAAAAGTTGATGAGCGATTGGCCAGAGAGGTAAGTGTTTGTCTCTAATTCTTTCGCTCGAGTCTACCACACACATTCTTTCACCATGGCCACCAGTACGATGAAGACTGCCTTGCCTTCCCGGTTGAGGAAAGGTGGCGGAGCAATTTTTACGATAGACTTGACCAACAGGCGAGCTCATCTCACACGTGACAGCAGCCGTTTGGCATAAGCCTACAGGTCCGAAATGGTTGGATACTGCGAGTGTGTCCAGAATAGTTTCATCGCTCTGACTGCAACTCGGGCAAGTTGGCCCGGTGTGTCTCGAACCGTGCCTGTAGAGCTTATACCGAACAGGTAATGTTTTTCGATAGCACCAGGCCAGGGATCTTTGATGATTGTCCATAGGTCCCAGCCCGAATGTTGTGCTGAACAGGCGGGTCAGGTTTTCCTCATCGACGCCCAGATTCTGCCCGAGAACGTCGTCGCACCTCCCCTCCACTAATCCGCTATAGAACACCTTTGTTGTAATGAAGTCGCACAAGTTTGGTCCCAGATGGAAGAGTTGCTTGAGAGCAACGCGACACTCACGGTGCCATTCGTCTAGCCTCGGTCTCTGTTTGATCCACGACTGCAGTTCGGTCAAGGAGATGAGCTGCGGGAAGGTGCGCTGCACAGACGGCGACCACACCTGTTCACCGTCGTCTATGAAGTGCCGGAGATATCGCAGTCTCAGCGCATGTCTGTGCATCATTAACCACAGCATGCCTAGTCCTCCATTTAGCAAATGGATTGCCTAACCATCGCAAATGGATTGGCTAACCATCGCAAATGGATTGCCTAACCATCGCAAATGGATTGCCTAACCAAGAAATGGAAGAGTAAGCATTCCAGTTTGGTGATGGTAGGATCAGGACAAGGCACGACAGTCAGACGGTAATCGATGACGGACGCAATGTACGCGTTCGCCACTTCCGCCAGACCTTTTAGGGATGACTTCTTCTGGGCCCATTGCTGAGTGAGAGTGGCTACCCTAGTCATTATTTCACTCCAGTTCTCAATTTGGAGGTCTGGACCGAACCAGACTCCGAGCAATTGAACTGATCTGCTGGTCAAGCGTCCAACGATGGAGATGCTCTTGGACGGCATGGGCTTGCTTCTCCAGGTGCTGAGCCGCAAGCCCACTGATTTTCACGGTTAATTTTTGCTCCCATTACTGCTTCGTATTCTTTTAGTGTCTCGCCAACCAGGACGATGTGGTTGTGGCTCGACACTATGATGGTGACGTCATCCGCTTATGCAGACATACTCCTCCCACATTCCAACTTTCATGGGATGCCCCTCAGCGTCGCCAGCTTCCGCAGTAGTGGCTCAAGAGTCAATACATACACAAGCAACAAGAGGGGGAATCTTTGATGAACCGAATGCATGATGTTAAATGGTCTGGATAGATGACCATTTACGTGAACTACCAAGCGGATACCGCTGTATAAGGCAGCGGTCCAACCGCAGAAGATGGGACTGAAACCAGTGCTTTGAGGACAGCCTCCAAGTAGTCTACCCTATCGAAGGCTTTTGATTGATCCAAATTGATCAGCACCCCACCCATGCCAGATTCCTTAACTACCCTGTCTATGATGTAGCGCACCAGATGGAGGTTGTCATAGATACTCCTATCCGACTTGGCGCACGTTTGCACCTTGTCGACTAGTTTCTTGATGACAAGCACCAACTTCCCGGCTAACACCTTGACCAAAATTTTCAAATCAGAGTTAAGCAGAGTGATGGGCATGAAGTTATCTATGACATTCCCCTTGTTTGGATCTTTCTTTAAAAATGCCATTGCTCCTTGGCTCACAAAACTGAGGATACTCCTGTCTTGTTGCCAGTTGCAGTAGACTGCTGCTAAGATGCCTCTGAACAAGTTTGGCATATGGCAATAAAGATCGTAGGGCAGATCATCCAAGCCTGGTGACTTGTCTCTCGCGCAGCCTGCCATCGCATCCCGTACGTCCACGGCTGTGATGGGTCTTTCACAACACTCCGCCTCCCTTGCTGAGAGTCGTGGAAGGCCAGTTCTAAGTGCCTCTTCTAATTTCTTAACTAGCTCTCCTTATATTCTATTTCGGTCTAATACTAGGGCCTTACTGTACCTCACCGATTCTGCTTTAATTGCTTTCTTTAGGGAAATCCACCATCTGTTGTTGATGATGGCACCTGTCAATGCTCTCTTAACTAATATACTAATCCGGTCCCTGTAAGCCTGGCGTGCCATGAACGACGCATTCAGCTTCCAGTAACTAGGACCCTGCTTATGTGTCTTATCTAAGTCAAGTGTACAAGTCACCTACACTATCCTTATACACTGTCCTATAGAATACTCTAAGTACGATCTCTACAATCCGATGCGGTTGCTCCATGTCCACATTGGCACATTCAGGTGGTCTAGTCGGTACCTGTCAGACAGTTGGAAACGTCTGAGCAGGTCTTTGAGGCATTTGCATCCCCACGTAGTCTAGATGCGTGTCCAGGGTAGCATCCCCCCCCCCACTAAAAGTAAAGGCCGAGACGTACCCAGGAAAACCTCTAGTCGTCGAAAGAAATCTGGCCGGCCTGTTAAGGACTATGCATAAACTGTTATCAGTCAAAAAGCATACCTATTGCTGCCATCGACACTCAAGACGACCAGCCTACCCTCCAGGTCTAGGAAAATTGCTCTTACTTTGAGGTCCAGACTCTTCTAAAGAAGCACCGTGGTGCCACATCTGCCCATTCTCGGCAGACATGGAGAAAAATGTCGAAATGTCCGCTGAACATGTACTGGAGTGCCCACATGCTGTGGAGTCTGGTATCGTTGATGGCTATGGTATGCAGATTTTGTGACTTGATGTCGTTTAACAGATAGCCTTGTTTCCAAGGCGACCCCAAGCCACGTAAATTTATACTGCCTTTTGAGCATGTTCCTATTGAAAGTTGTGTTTCACACACGAAAGGAAGACGAAAGAGAAAGAGAGACAGAGAATCACTTACTATCCAAAAGTTCTTTGTTCTTCACCTCACAGTCTTCTCCCAGAAGGTTTTCGTATAGTTTTTTTAGACAGGTATTTTTGAAATCCCCCAACTGCATCAAGGTAGAGAGATTTTAGGGTGCTGAGTGTGTTCTGTGTTATGTGTATTATTTTAATGTGTTGTAGTGATGTTGTGCATGGGTGATTCTTTGTTTTGATATCATTTTCTGTAACGATGGTGTTTGAACTAATGTATTCCATTAGGTCTGGATTATTGGTGTTTATGGCTGTCAACATTGTTGCGGGGTTTGGTGTTAGAGTGTTTGTGTTGATGCTTTTGTTTTCTGCAGGTGTTTTGGTTTCGGGAGTGGTAAACATCCCTGCTTTGTTTGTCTGCTTCTCTATTCTCCCCCCGCTTTTCTGCTTCCCCCTGTGGCCACTTGCCAAGCCTCTGTGTCATCTTCATCTGACAACATGTCGGAGGAATCAGAATGTAGGAGGGGAAGTGTATTGGTGTCTATTTCTGAGTGTGTTGACTTTGTTGTTGGAGTTGGTGCTGCTGGTTGGTGACAGTTGGGGTCTGGTGTATGGGTTTTTGTGGGTGGGGCATGAGTCTTTTTGGTTTTCTCTTCCTCCTTTGAAGTTGTTATTGTTGTGGGTGGTGGTAGTGATGATGGTATTGTTTCTGTTCTTAGTGGCACTGGTGGTGGTGTTGTTTGGTTGGGCTGACTTGTTGGTTGCTGATGTTCCTTCATTTGTTTGTAGAGCTGTTTAATTAGTTGTGCATATCGCGGTGTGTGTAGCAGTGCTGGTTTTTTGCTCGGTTTTTGGTCTCCTTGTTGTTGTTGTCGTCTATCATGAGCTTGTTGTTGCTGTTGTTTCTGTGCTAGTGGGCAATTCATTTGTAAGTGTGCTTTGCTACCACAAACATAGCAACGTGGCTTTCTGCCTTCGATGGCCACATGTAAAATCGAATCCTCTGTCAATTGGATTTGATGTGGAATTTCTTCGAAATTAATCGGACAGTCTGAGCAAGAATTTCAACTTCTTGGCCAACCCAGTTTTGCTGGTTCACGACAGTGATTTCCAAGATATGGATTTCGTCCTTGATGTCATAGCAAATGGCAGATATGAGCCATTTTATTTTATTTCAGGAGGCACATTCTTTATTTTTATTTTTGTGACCCTACGACCAAGGTATGTAGGAATCATCCGTATGTTTTCGAATTGGAAGGACTTTGTAAAGAGGTCCTTGGCTCTTTCTTCACTGTTGAATCGAACTTCGATCATTGCAAATCTGTTTCCCCTTGTAATGTAGTCTTTAAAGGCCCATTATAAGCCTTAAACATTTTTCAACATTTCCTTGAGTGGCCTTTTCGTATAGCCTTGTTTTTAGGTTGAGTGTCCTGTAAATAATTGTATTTTTGCGATTTTTTCTGTGATGTTTTGTGGTTTCTGTAATTATATGCTGAGGTTGTCTTTTTTAAACATTGCTTTACAGGTGAGCAGTTCTTCCTTGGAAAAGCACATGATTTTTTTCTTTAACTTTAAAGCTGTGGCAAAATTGTTTTCAGTATTCGTGTTAGTTGTGGTGGTGATGGCGGTAGTGTTGGTAGCAGTGGTGGAAGCAGTATTTATAGTAGTAAATGTATTCGCTTCTTTGTACGTATTTTCTAAAGCCTGTGTGCATTCAAGCGGAATGGCTTTGGTTTCAGCTTCCCTCGCCCCTGACTTTGGTAGAGGCGGGAAGTTGACTTCATGGTTTGGCTTAGCTATTTTCGATTTGAAATATAGCAAGTAAACCGAAGAAAATTTTTTTAAGTTTTGGAAATGAACTCCAACTGGAGTTATTTCCTATTACAAGATTTACTGGGGTTGAAGTAGATGGTTTTAGACACCACTTTCACATAAAAATATTTGACAAATAAAATGCTTTTCAATACAAAAAAGCCAACGTACTTGGAGCCGATTTTTCTACCGTCCATTCACAACGAGAGACAGATATGTTTCTTTATTGGCTACACAGGGCTGAACACAGAGGAGACAAACTACAAAGTAGAGCTTTTCTTTTGGGGAAGAGAAGAAGGGAAAAAAAGGGTGGGGTAGAAATTCGATCAAAAGGGATATTTAAAAAAAAAATCAATAGGGATTGTGTATCACAGAAATGTCATAGTGTAAAAAGGGGAAACAGATTAGGTTTATCCGTGGAAGGAAAAGCCTACGGAAACGACAATGGTAAACTCGAGCAATAATTTCATGCAAAAAACAAAAAAAAAAGAAACGCATTACAGTAATTGACTCTCTTTTTTCCTTTCTTTTTTTGGTTTATAGGATTATGCTCAAGCTGGCTCCACCATTCACACGTGCCATCCTTGCTACATTCACCCATCTTTTTTTTAAACGTTCACTAGATAAAACTTTCCTCTCTACTCTCACCTTCCTCTTCAAGTGATATTTGAAGAAGTTGATGAGAGATTGACCATTACTGAGGTGCTGGTGGACGCATGGCCTTGTTTCACCAGGTGCCGTGCTGCAAGTCCACTGACTTTTCCTGGTAGATTTTTGCTCCTGTTACCACTCTGTAGACTTTCAGTGTCTCACCGACCAGCTCGATGTACTTCTGGCTAGACACTACGACGGTGACATCGTCTGCATATGTAGCCACGCTCGTCCCGCATCCCAAATCTCCCGGGATGTCCCTCAGCATCACCAGCTCCCGCAGTAGTAGCTCGAGAGTTAATACGTATAGAAGTGACAAGTGGGGGCATCTCTGACAAACCGAAGTGCAATGCTGAAGAGTCTTGATAGATGACCATTTAAGCGAAGTAACAAACAGATACCTCTGTATAAAGTAGCTATCCAGCCGCAGAGGACGGGACTAAAACTAGCCGCTATGAGACAGCCTCCAAGTAGTGATGGTCTACCCTATCGAAATCTTTGGACTGATCCAAATTGATCAGAGCCCCACCTATGACAGGTTCCTTAACTACCCCGTCTATAATGTAGCGCATCAGATGGAGGTTGTCATGGATGCTCCGGTCCGGCATGGCGCACGTTTCGCCTTACCGACCAGTTTCGCAATGACAAGCACCAACCTCTTGGCTAACACCTTGGCCAAAATTTTCAAGTCTGCATTCAGCAGAGTGATGGGCCTAAAGTTATCTATTACGTCCCCCTTGTTTGGGTCTTTCTTCAGCAACGTTATGGCTCCTTGGCTCACAAAACTGCGGATGCTCCCGTTTTGCTGCCAGTTGCAGTACACTGCTGCCAAGACGTCTCCAAACAAGTCTAGCATACTATTATAAAGCACGTAAGGTTGACCATCCAAACACGGCGATTTGTCCCGCACTTCCACCGCTGTGATAGCACCTTTGCAGCACCCTGCCTCTCTTGTTGTGAGTTGTGGCAGGCTGTGCAGGTAGGCACTGAAGTCCACTCTGCGTTCTCGCTCGCCACTCATCCCGAAGAGTCAAGCAAAATGCTGTTGGACTGCCTCACACATTTTACTTGGATGTAATTTGAGTCCCTGTTCATTTACCGGAGCCCGAATGGTGGCTTTGTTGCCTTGTTGCGCATCCGCCACCCAGTCCTCTTTCACAGCTCCAGCACCTTCGTCTCTTAGAGCATGCATCCTAGCTCTGACAACACACCCTTCGTGTTTGGCGTTGAAGTGTTGGTCAAGGGCCAACCTCGCCACCAAAACGTCGGATACGATGCCACTTCTAATCACCTCTTCTAGCTTCTTAACTAGGTCACCCTCTACTCTGTTTCTATCTATGGCTCGTGCTTTGCTATACCTAATCGCTTCTGCTTTTATTGCTCTCTTTGTTGTTGATGACGGCTCCTATCAAAGCCCTCTTTACTAGCGTGCTAATTCGGTCTCTGAAAAACGTGTCTCGACGGGAAAGACACGTTCAGTTTCCAGTAACCGGGGCCCTGCCTATGTGCCTTATCTAAGTCTAGCATACATGTCACAAGTTTGTGACGTGTAGCTGTGTGGAATTGTGGACATCCTAAGTTATCCCTATCTATTGTTCTACACAGTGTCCTATCTAGATACGATTTCGACAACCCAATGCGGTTGCTCCATGTCCACGTTGGCACATTTGTGTGGTCGAGTCGGTACCTGTCAGACAGTTGAAAGCGTCTGAGCAGGTCTCTGGGGATTTGCATCCCCGTCTATTTCTGTCTCTTCCCACTTAGTATAGATGCGTGTCCAAGGTAGCATTCCAATCCCCCACTAAAAGTAAAGGACAAGATGTTCCTAGGAACACTTCTAGACGTCGAAAGAAATTCGGCCGACCTGTTAAAGGCGGTCTATAGACTGCTAGGAGTCGAAAAGTGCATCAATCGCTGCCGTCGACATCCATGACAACCGGTCTATCCTCCAGGTCTATGAATATCGTCTTTACTTCAAGATCCAGACTCTTGCGAAAAAGTGCCGCCGTACCACTACCGCCGATCTTCAGCAGACAGGGAGGAAAATGAATGTTATATTGTCCACCAAACATGGACTTTAGGGCTTATAGCTCATGGAGTCTGGTCTCACTTATGGCTATGATTCCCAAATCGTGTGACTTTATGTCATTTAAGAGGTACGCTAGCAGTCGTGTGTTCTCGTAACGAAAAATCGCCTTGGCTATCTTTCGGTACTTGTAAACCACGTGGGTTTATTTACTTTTCTGAATAACATTGGTGGTTTCCGTACAAAAATATTAATTTTTTCTCGTAACGAAAGATCGCCGCTTTTGAATAAAACTTAAATGTTACGCCGTTAATAATATGAAACGCAAGATATATATATACTTGTGTGCATGTGTGTGTGCATGTGAGTGCATACGCATGTGTGAACAGATCTATTTTACGGTATAATTTATTTTTGCCAATTGCCTCTTTCTAACTTCTGTCTTAATTTCTTCTCTTCCTTTAACTCTTTCTTCTTCTCTCACCTTTCATCTCTGGCTGAAACACCTTTCATCTATTCCTCACGCTAAGTTGAAAGGTAAAGACTGAAAACGGTTACTGTAGTTTGCTGGAAGCATTGTATATTATTTGTGAAATATAATGTGTTTTGAATGGCACAACAGGCCAGAGTGGACAATTTTTTTTTCTCGCCTTTTCAAAACTAGCCAGGCTCATGGGCCCGGTTTCCTGGTTTCTATGCCGTATGTGTTCCCCCAGCTGAACGGGACGCCAGTCCATCGCAGCGTTACTCAAGAAGCAGGAAGAAAGAGTGAGAGAAAGTCGGGGCGAAAGAGTACAACAGGGGTCGTCACCACTCCTTGCTGGAGCTTTGTGGAGCTTAAGTGTTTTCGCTCAATAAATACTCACAATGCCCGGTCTGGAAATCGAAACCGCGATCCTCCGAATGTGAGTCCGCTGCCCTATCCACTGGGCCATTGCGCCTCCACAGAGTGGACAATAATAGCTGTTAAATAATTTAATTATTCAGAGTCTAATATAATATTTCGGTATATAAAAATTCATTCTTCAGATATTTCTTGGATTTAATCGAGTCACTGTTATAATTGGTTTTCCAACGGTTGCTGATTTTTTTGATTTTTTCGGAAGCGTCTCTGCAGATGTCTCACGAAACTCCTTCCAAAATTCCTCATGAGAAGTGCATGAGGGCGGCCCTGTCTTGAGCTCGTGTGTGTTGGCATTTCCGCAACTCTGCTTCTAAGTTATGTATTATACATGCATTTTTTTTATACATGAGCATGTTACCATCGTGCGTGCAGGATGTCAATGTAGTTAAATAATATAGTGATTGCTAATTTCCAATCTGTTGTTAATTTGGGGACCTAGTCTGTCTATGAGGATAGCTTCTTTAATTGTTAAATTTACTAAATTTCTGTAATTGGCCTCAGTTATGACTGTTATGCCTTTGTCTGAATGTTTTCTGAAGGAGGGGGCTCACGTGTTTAGATGTTCTTTGATGCGAATGTGTAATCTACACACCAAAAAACCTCCACAGCTATTGCCTGATGCTGCCACCACTGTGTTGACCAAGAGAAGAACCGCCTCAAACTTAAATTCCTGTAGCTTTGTACCAAATACCACCACAACTCGGCCTATTACACTGACACAGATGAACAGGAAACCTCAAGATAACCCTAACATCAGGGGCACCAGCATATCATCAACAACGAAACTCTTAGTCACACACTTGAGTGGGTCACTCTCCCATGAAGAACTAGAACTTCTCAATCTGGGCCCTAAATCTATCTTGAGCCAACAGCTGAACGAAAAAATTTTACTCGACCTGGAAGCCAACCTTTTGCTGAACAGCCTACCAACTTAGGCGCTTAACTCATTATGACAGATTCATTTTACTAATCTGGAATTTTCTCATTTTCTGATTTTGCAGACCAGATGACAAATCGTGGCTAGAAACTGTAAGTCTTTTTAAAATTTTATATATGCTTAATAAGTTCTGTTTGTATAGACTGTGATGAAATTTTTGAGCATTTCATCAATGGATTTGTATAAAAGGAATTTTTATATCCTGTTTATGAATATTTTAATATATTTTCTCGTTTTGGTACAATAAACTACTATTTCTGATACTGGTAGTCCAAGCTATGATTCTTCAGACTGGAAAAGCTATCTACTATTTTTCCAATAAGTAGAACTGTTTGCTTTATCTCATATTGGTAAATCCAGCAACTATATTTCATATATTTACAGCAATCTTCTATTTTTTTTATATTATTATGGTCAGTGTATTAGTTTCCATTTTAATATGGTTGAACACTATTTGTAATATTAGAAGAACCAGCTACTATATACCATATTGTTAGACCAGGCTAGTATTTTTGATATTTGTTGATATTAATGAATACATATTCATACATGCGTGCGCAGAGTGTGCATGAGGTATTCAAAAGTAAATTTTGTTTAAACTAGATTATCTTTTTTGTAATCTTATTCAATGTAGCCAGCTTCAGCGTCAATGACTGCTTCTATGCGAGATCTGTATAATCTATATGTCCGAATTAAATGGTCCTGGTTCATATTGTACATTACTCTGATTATGGCAGCTTTCAAAATATCCTTGTTATGGGGATGGTGATTGACTTCTCTCTTAACAAAACTTCACAATCGATTGAGATCTAGTGAGTTCGGAGGTCAAATGTTAGGTATTATGTGGTCTTGGAAATTGTCAGCTATCTATTCTTAGACTGGTGGAACCTTATGTGATGGTCCAGAGTCCTGCTGGCGGACATACGACTTTCCCTTGTGTATTCTATCTATCTAGGGCTTGACAATTGTTTCCAGAATTGCAATGTAATCATCGGATAACTCTAATTCTTTGTGGAAAGAGATGAAGATGTATTACATGTCCTTCATTACTGACAATTTTAAAAGCCATGACATTTGAAGTGAACTTTTTGTACATGATCGTTGGAACTTTCATTTTTTTTTTTGTAAATCTTCCGGTCCAGGTTAAAGATTTTTGAATGTGAGTAAAACGAAATCATGTTACGTTTTTCTAAGTTTTTAACTTTGTTTAATAGCCTTTTAGAACTGATCAAACAATTTTCATGTTTTTTCCTGGCATGAATTGACCTCTCCTCATCATGTACTGGATGTCATTATAGAGAGCATTTCTGATTGTCCCTTCTAACACATGGAGAGTTTTTGGTAATTAACCTCGTGAACATTCTAGAATTTTCATCCATGAACTTGTATAAATCCGGATGTTCTGATGGTATTAGAGCATTGAGAATGCTTTTAGTGTTACGATACTTTTGAAAGATCTGGTGACTTTTAGAAACTGAGCTATCTCTAAATCCTTGTGCTAAGCCTTTAAGGCCACAATTACAGCATTTTTATTTAGTTATTGAATAAGCTGAGTGCCTGTTATTTATTTTTATTTTACTTTATTATGCCCAGGTTCCAAACTGGGCCGCAGCAAAAAATTCCACTTCTTTATCAGGCATTGCTGCCTTGAAGTCCTGCATACATTCCAGGCTGTGTCTGCGAACAAGTTGTCGATGTAATTGTGACAAAGTTTTCCTCTTCTTACATCCACAATGGGTTCCATAAGAGTAATTTGGATACTTCCAGCTGAGAGTGGTGCAACCAATGGCCAGATAGTCGCAGCCGTCTTTGCCGGATCTTCTTGCTAATTTTTGGCAAGTCTCCATAAAGGCATTCATTTGATATATTCTGCTGCCAATTTCATATTTAGAGTCATTCAGAGCATTTTTGAACCATATAACTTGTTTGATAATTTCTTTGTCAGTGTCCATGTGTCATTGCCATATAATAACACTAATTCTTTGCCTTTCATCCTTTCGGAGTCGATTAAGTAAGTACCAGTTACGCACTGGGGTTGATGTAATCGACTTAATCCCTTTCTCTGTCCTTGTTTGTCCCCTGTATGTTTAGTCCCATGTGGGCAATAAAGAAAAAAATATAATAACACTAATTCAACAGTTGCTAGGTTTGTGATATGGGGATTATTGGAAGGTTTCTAAGTTTAAAGTTACATCTAGAAAATTAGTGGTTTTGTGGGAATTTTAGTGTTACTTTTGAAGGATCTGGCGAGTTTTAGAAACTGAACTATCTCTAAATCATTGTACTAAGCCTTTAAGGCCACAATTACAGCATTTTATTTTATTGAGTAAGCTGAGTGTCTACATTGAGTCTAGAGAAAACTTTGTGTAGATCTTTCCTAATTTGTTCTAAAGATGATTTATTTAAACTCTTGGTAACTGGTAATGCGTCATCTCTGTGGCGGCCTCCCTTGATGCTAGGGAAATGTATTTAGACCTGGTGAAGTATGTATAATCCGATGAGGTCGGTGACTTGGGCAGAGTCGGATGATCTCATAATAATGTCAAATAACTTGTTATAGTTATCGTTATAGTTATATTGGTTGGCCCGGCACCAAAATTTCTCCTCAAAAGAAATAAGGGTCTTACCGGCATTAAGGATTATATTAGTTTCTAGTGGGGTTGGGTTAGTTAGATTCCTAGCTAGATGGAGCGATTAATTAAGAAGTTTGGGAGAAATAGAAGAGTAGTAATCGAATTGTAGGAAAGAAGAGGAGGGAACCATGCTATGATCACACCTGTACAGGACCATAAGTTGACCTTCAATTACTCCTAGACGATTGATATTATTTTATCAAGAATAATTTTACTTATTCTTCGCAGGTCGGATTTGGTAGGGTATATGAGGCATATCGATGGTTTAGTTATGAAGTTCTTCTTATAATCTTTAAGGTGAAAGTGTGGAGATGTAGTGCAGTAGGGTTCTGTGGGTCATCCACGTGTAATTTATTCATATGCTTGCAATGGTTGGTGTTGATGTTGTCAAGGGCGGATGTCAGTGCCAGTTTGTAAGACTTGTAGAATTCCTTCTTGATGAATTTGTTGTATTCCTGTTTCATGTTTCTAAGTCTTTGCTCGTCATCAGTCTGGAGTAGCATGACCTGCTAGGACACAGGAAATGTGTCAAGGCTGACAGGAAGCGGTGCAGCTTCCTAGGTCTAAACAACAGTAGTATTATTCCCTTCAGGGGACTGTTACATTAAGTTGACAGCATACAACTACTTCATCGTATCACTACTGCATAAATCTCTCTGAGAGAGTTAGAAATGTATTATTTCTAAATTTGAAATCAGTGGATGTATTTCACTAGAATTATTATGTTTCCAGAGCTTGACAGGCATCTTCGACTAGCGGGTCATGCTACTCCTGACTGATGACGAGCAAAGACTCAGAAACATGTCTCTGGATGCTGGGTGGAGGTGATTATCTCCCCTTGTAGACACAAGGACACAGGAAATGTGGTAAGGCCGACAGGAAGCGGTGCAGCTTCCTAGGTCTAAACAACAGTAGTATTATTCCCTTCATGGGACAGTCACATTAAGTTGACAGCATACAACTACTTCATTGTATTACCACTGCATAAATCTCTCTGAGAGATTTAGAAATGTATTATTTCTAAAATAATCCAGGGTTAACTATTAGCAGGTAGGGGATAGTAAACATCAATAAATAAATTAATGTAGGGACTTGACTCTGTTATATTGTATTAAATTAAGTTAAACTATATTAAATTCATAAATTATATAAGTAAAATGTGAATTAATTTATATATATATATATATATATATGTGTGTGTGTGTGTGTGTGTGTGTGTGTATGTGTGTGTAGAGAGAGAGAGAGAACGACCGTGCCAACCAAAGGAGATGGCGACGAAGTGGAAGATGGGTCCTTTAAACGCGTCGCTCGGTCGACACAAAACATGTTATATAACATAATAGACTCGCAATGTGAGATGCGAGCAAGTGCCAGTAAAGGAAAGAGAGAGTGACAGAGACAACCGTTATATATATATATATATATATATATATATATATATATATATATATATATATATATAGTAGGTTTATTAACATAGTGAACAGTGTGTCTGTGTGTGCGTGCATGCAGCAATATTAACAATGCAATACAAAAGACAGGCCTTCTTGTACAAGAGTATGTATACAACAATATGTGTATGTGTGTGTGTGTGTGTGTGTGAAATACAGATCATAGAATAAGTGTCTGTAACAAAGATTATAAGAGTCCTGAACACAAGATAGAAAAATACCAGTTCATAGAAGAGTTACATATGGGATTGAATGTCTGTACAAGAAGTCGTGGCCGAAGAGCAGAGCTGTGGTGTCATATGTTGTGTGTGAAGTTGAGCGTCGATGCTGAAGACCGGTTACCTGGTACAGAATATTCTCGCATGGCTGTTCTGGCTGTGAACGTCATGGTGGAAACAATCCACTCAAACAGTGTTGAGATGAACCCGCGTTTGCTGTTGTTGGGTGTACTCCGGTGGTGGTGTAGCTGGCGACGACATTGTGGTAGACAGTAGATCGGTGGTGTTGTCGTCGTCGCTGGAAACTGGCTGGAGCTGTGTTCTGTATGTGGTCTGCGACTAGACCTGTGAGACGTCCAAAGCCGAGACAAACTGGCGTGGGTACAACAGGGTTATTTATAGATAAAAAAGGGCTCACCGGAAAAAGTAGAAAAACTCTCTCTCACGTGACCTTAACAGAAGGCCACGATTGTACGGTATGCACCCTGGCGCGAAACGGAACTGTTGACAAATGCTGGGAAAATAAGAGCCAATCAGGGTGGCGGACACAAGGGTCCAAGCGGTCGAAGGCTAGATATTAGCCGCCACGTTACCATTTGTAAATGAATACCCGAGAGAGAGGTTTTACTACATATATAGGTTAGTGATAACGTGATGTTACTAAGGGGATGTGGTTTTAATAGACTGCATATGAAAGATAAGTTATTAAAAAGTTTTTTTTTTAAAACACCTATATAATATAATAATACATGTATCTGTCTAATTAGGGGAAACATTCGTATATTTACTAAACCGTATGGGTAATACGGGGTTAAAATTATACATTGGAAGGTATTCGGAACAAATTCAGATAAGGAACAACAGATCAGAAATGGCCGTACAAGTTGTTTCATTAAGTTGTTGTTTATCGCTAAAATTATGTTTAAAATATATTCTCCGATAGACTATACTAATTGCAATGCTCCATAGTGCTTAGTTATTTAATTAATGAACCATCTCAATATATATACCCTCATATATCCTCTTTTCCTTTATATACCAGCATATTACAAACTTGTTATTTATCGCTACATTTGGGATCTAGTTCAAAATGGGGGCACCAGTTTTCATTTATGTTTTATGTAGTGTTTTTGGTGCCGAAAGACTTTCAAACTTCGTATACTTATCTATTTTGTGTTATAGAACAGAAAAAATTTTTTGTATTCGGAGTTATTTCATGTAAAAAATTGTCTTATTTCGATAATTTCAACCAATCACTGACAAGTATTCAGCTGTTTACACTTACTCCTTTGGCAGTTTAAGCGGTGTAAAGCGTATTTAATCTCCATTTATAATTTCGTTAACATCTGCCTGAACTGTATGTGTATAACATTTGCTTTTTTTCATTTTCTTTCACGCGTGTTTATTTCGTTAACATCTGCCTGAACTGTATGAAAGGTTTATTAGCTACTGCCTAACCCTAACCCTAACCCTAACCCTACTGCCAATATGCTTCATCCATTTTTTGACAAGGAAATAATAATTTTATCACCGCCAGAATCGTTTGTTTACGTAGTCAGCACTTACTGTATTCGACTGAATGGACGTCAGTCATTGGTTGAAATTACAGAAATACGACAACTTTAACATGAAATAACTTGCGATGTACGTTTTTTTGTTAAGAAGACTAAGAGAAAAAGATGTTTTATATGACACATTCTACCAGTGTCCCAAGTTTCAAAGTGTTTCGTTAAGAAAATACTGGTGCCCCCGTTTTGAACTAGATCCTAGAATTGTGTTTAAAATCTATTTTTATCTATCTTTAACTGACAACTTGTATCTAATGCAAGCCTCTATGTCGAGTCACTTAATTAATGAACCAATAAGTAATTCAATCCTTTAAAACATTTATCCGTCTATTTATTCAGTTAATTACTATTAATGTCTCTCAAATATTTAAGTCTCTCAAATATTTAAAATTTAAAATCTACAATTAAGAGCCCTCTCTACTCGCTGGCGGTACCTACCCACCACCACTACCCATTTTCCTTTATTCAAAAATTCTTATCGCTCCTTAAAATTATGGCTTTTAAGTGTTGATTTCTCAGCCCAAGAATTACAGCGTGATGTGCTGCTTGACTGGTCCCCCCTCTCCCTCTCTCTCTCTCTCTCTCTCTTTATATATATATATGATGATGATGATGATGATCTTTTCTCCCGCCATGCCTCTGTCTACCCCTCCATCCTCTCTCTCCCCCTTCGTAGTTTTTCCTTTAAGGTCTTCAGGTTCTGGCTATATATAAATGAGAAACCCATTCTAAATTATCTAGCTAACGTACTACGACGAAATACCCAAGATGCAGATAAGATAGAGATTTTTATTTATTTACGGCCTCAAACATCTCAATACCTTGCGCTTTCTTGTTTCTCTCCATGAAATTCAATTGAATTCAGTTGTTGTCTTAAATTCATGCTTATTCATTTTCTAAGCTTCCTAAATTCATGCTACGTTATATTCTAATCACCCAGAATTCATTGCTCTTAAAAAAATTACGATTTATGCATTGTTGTCTCTCAAATATTTAAAATCTACAATTAAGAGCCCTCTCTACTCGCTGGCGGTAACCCGCCCTCCCACCCCCTCCACCGGAAGTTCATTCGTCTGTCATTCCTCTGTCATCCCACCCCCTCCACCGGAAGTTTCATTCCTCTGTCATCCCACCCCCTCCACCGGAAGTTCATTCCTCTGCCATCCCACCCCCTCCACCGGAAGTTCATTCCTCTGTCATCCCACCCCCTCCACCGGAAGTTCATTCCTCTGCCACCCCCCCTCCACCGGAAGTTCATTCCTCTGTCATCCCACCCCTCCACCGGAAGTTCATTCCTCTGTCACCCCACCCCCTCCACCGGAAGTTCATTCCTCTGTCATCGCACCCCCTCCACCGGAAGTTCATTCCTCTGCCATCCCACCCCCTCCACCGGAAGTTCATTTCTCTGTCATCCCGCCCCCTCCACCGGAAGTTCATTCCTCTGTCATCCCACCCCCTCCACCGGAAGTTCATTCCTCTGTCATCCCACCCCCTCCACCGGAAGTTCATTCCTCTGTCATCCCGCCCCCTCCACCGGAAGTTCATCCCTTTGTCATCCTGTCAACCTCGGCTGTCTCCCGGAACCCATCTAGTGGCCTTGGCCATCCTCTCCCCTACCTTTGGGTAGCGCATTAAGGTTGAGAAATGTTTGCAGGTTGTAGGTAATGTTTTGCTTATGAATTCTTCCAATTGCAAGTTTTCTTTTCAGGTACACGACACTGCTTTTCCTCTTCCCAGGCTACAGGCCCACACCCCCAACACCCATACTGTTAGGATTGGCACTCTCAACGTCGGCACGCTGAAAGGTAGATCTGGTGAAATTGTTGAGATGCTTGAACGGAGATGCGTAGATATGTGCTGCATCCAGGAAGTAAGATGGAGAGGAGGTTCTGCAAGGTTCCTCACAGGCAAAGAACACAGGTACAAGATTTTCTGGGCAGGGAACACTGACGGGGTCGGGGGCGTAGGAATACTTCTAGCGGAGAAATGGGTGGATAAGGTAATCGAGGTCGTTAGAGTAAGTGACAGAGTACTTAAGATCAGACTAGTGCTTCATCATAGATTAGCTACTGTCATCTCAGCCTATGCACCTCAACCTGGGCTACCAGATGGTCTGAAAGACCAATTCTATGACACCCTCTTGCAAACTACCTCGTCGACGAGTGACAGGGACCTTCTCTTTGTGGCTGGAGACTTCAACGGTCATGTCGGACGTCGTGCTGGGGGCTTCCATGGCATACATGGAGGCTATGGCTTCGGTTCCCGCAACGAGGAGGGAACCAGACTGCTGGAGTTCTGTGATGCAACCAATCTTATGGTCTGCAATACCAACTTCAGGAAACCTGCCAGTCACCTAGTCACCTACCGCTCCGGCAGACACTCTAGCCAAATCGACTACATCCTCGCCAGAAATAGGGAAAGAGGGCGGCTTATAAATGCCAAAACCTACCCTGGCGAAGAATGTACCCCACAACATAGATTAGTAGTTAGCGACTTTGGGATCAAGGCAAAATGGGTGCCCAGAATTAGACAGGCTTGGAGAAGAAGGGTGTGGAAGCTTAAAGACCCTGCAAACGGACAGAGACTTAGAGACAAGTTACTTGAAGCATTTAACGAAATAGAAGGGGATATAGCATCATACAACGTGGAAGACAATTGGAGATTTCTGCGGGACAACCTGTTGAAAGCCACCGACCAGATTTGTGGGTGGTGTAAGGTCCCCTCCCAACCCAGAGTAACGTGGTGGTGGAACAAGGAGGTAGACAGGGCTATTAGACAAAAGAAACAAGCTTGGAAGGACTGGAAGAACGGTGGTAGCAGGGAATTGTACCAATGTGCCAGAAGGGAGGCTAGGCGACAGGTTTATTTAGCCAGAGGGGAAGCAGATAAGGAAAGATTTGCCAATGTTCTGCGCCGTGAGGACCAAAGACTCGAGGTATTTCGGGTTGCAAGACAGTGTAGGAGAGAGAATAGTGATGTTGTAGGAGAGAAATGTGTTCGCATGGATGATGGTACGCTTGCATTAAATGAGGATGCAAAGAAAGAGGTCTGGAGATGCCACTACGATAGATTGCTTAATAAAGAGAATGAATGGGAGAAAGAGAGCCTGCCTTATGTCGACCCAATAGAGGGACCAGCTATCCGAGTTGATAGTACCAGGGTAGATAAAGCAATTAAGAGTATGAAGACCGGGAAAGCCCCCGGCCCATCAGGAATCACTGCAGAGATGCTCAAAATATCTGGCAGTGTTGGCTATAGCCTAGTCACCCGTATTACGAACCAGGTGATACACGAAGGAGTCATACCCTATGACTGGTGTAGCAGCATCATAGTCAACTGCTACAAAGGTAAAGGGGACGCTTTAGATACAAATAATTACAGAGGCATCAAGCTGTTAGATCAGGTTATGAAAGTTACAGAGAGGGTCATAGCCCAACTAATTAGGGAGCGAATCAATTTAGATGAGATGCAGTTTGGGTTCGTGCCAGGTAAAAGCACTACTGATGCCTTATTTCTAGTGAGACAGTTGCAAGAGAAATACCTAGCCAAGGATAAACCTCTGTACCTGGCTTTCGTTGACATGGAGAAAGCCTTTGACAGGGTCCCCCGATCCCTTATCTGGTGGTCAATGAGGAAACTTGGGATAGAAGAATGGCTAGTGAGAGCTGTGCGAGCCATGTACAGAGATGCGGCCAGTAAGGTGAGGGTTGGAAATGAGTACAGCAATGAATTCCGGGTAGAGGTAGGGGTCCACCAAGGTTCCGTCCTCAGCCCCCTATTATTTACCATAGTCCTCCAGGCAATCACAGAGGAGTTCAAGACAGGTTGCCCCTGGGAGCTCCTCTATGCTGATGACCTTGCCCTAATTGCGGAGTCACTATCAGAACTAGAGGAGAAGTTTCAGGTGTGGAAGCAAGGTCTAGAACTGAAGGGCCTTAGAGTCAACCTAGCTAAAACCAAAATCCTAATAAGTAGGAAGGTAGATAAAACACAAACCCCTTCAGGTAGATGGCCCTGCTCAGTATGTAGAAAAGGAGTAGGTAGTAACTCTATAAGATGTACCCGGTGCAAGCTATGGACACATAAGAGGTGCAGCAACATCAAAGGCAGGTTAACTAGCAAGTTAGTTTTTGTTTGTGGCAGATGTTCAGGTGCAATAAAGACTGCAAACAAACAGGAAACAACTTCTATCTCATTCCAGGGTGAAAAACTAGAGGTAGTCGATAGCTTCCGCTATCTGGGCGACCAAGTTAGTAGTGGGGGTGGGTGCGCTGAAAGTGTAGCTGCTAGAATAAGAATAGCCTGGGCAAAGTTTAGAGAGCTCTTACCCCTGCTGGCGACAAAGGGACTCTCACTCAGAGTAAAAGGCAGACTGTATGACGCATGCGTACGAACAACCATGCTACATGGCAGTGAAACATGGGCTGTAACTGCTGAGGACATACGTAAGCTCGCAAGGAATGAAGCCAGTATGCTCCGTTGGATGTGTAATGTCAATGTGAATACCCGTCAGAGTGTAAGTATCTTGAGAGAAAAGCTGAACATTAGAAGCATCAGTTGTGGCGTGCAAGAGAGACGATTGCGCTGGTATGGACATGTGGTGAGAATGGAGGAGGATAGCTGCGTGAAAAAGTGCCACACCCTAACAGTTGAGGGAACCCGTGGAAGAGGTAGGCCCAGGAAGACCTGGGCTGAGGTGGTGAGGCAAGACCTTCGTACATTGGGCCTCACCGAGGCGATGACTACGGACCGAGACCTTTGGAAATGGGCTGTGCGTGAGAAGACCCGGCAAGCCAAGTAAGATCGTTGCCAGTGCCCCTGGACTGGTTCTTGTGCGGGTGGCACATGAGATGCACCATTTTGAGCGTGGCCGTTGCCAGTACCGCCTGACTGGCTCCTGTAGGATTTTCGAGCGAGATCGTTGCCAGTGCCCCTGGACTGGCTTGTGCGGGTGGCACATAAAAGACACCATTTCGAGCGTGGCCGTTTTCGTGCGGGTGACACGTAAAAGCACCCACTACACTCTCTGAGTGGTTGGCGTTAGGAAGGGCATCCAGCTGTAGAAACTCTGCCAAATCAGACTGGAGCCTGGTGTTGCCATCCGGTTTCACCAGTCCTCAGTCAAATCGTCCAACCCATGCTAGCATGGAAAGCGGACGTTAAACGATGATGATGATGATGATGAATGCATCTCGGGCAGGCCGAACCGGTGTTTCTAGAACCGTGCCTGTAGAACTTATCTCGAAAAAGTAGTGCTTTCGATAGCACTGCCAGGCCAGGGATATCTGGGAGTTGTCCATAGGTTCCGGCTCGAAAGTTGTCTTGAACTGGCAGGTCAGGTATTCCTCGTCGATGCCAGGTTCTCCCCAAGATCGTCGTCATACCTTCCCTCCACTAATCCTCTACAGAATGCTTTTGTGGTATAGCAGTCGTGCAAGTTCCATCCGAGACGGTAGAGTTGGTTGAGGGCAACGTGACACTCGCAGTGCCATTCGCCCTTCCTCGGCCTCTTTTTGATCCACCATTGCAGTTCGGTCATTTAGCGAGTGCTGGCAGCAAACGGATCGCCTGACCATCGGAACGTCTCCTTTCCACAAGAAGTGAAAGAGGATGCGTTCAAGTTTAGTGATGGTAGGGTTGGCACAAGGCATGACGGTCAAGCGGTAGTAGATAACGGACGCGATGTATAGGTTCACCACCGCATTCCACCTTTTAGGAATAGCTTCCTCTCGGCCCATTGCTGGGTGAGAGTGGCCACCCGACTTGTTATCTCGTTCCAGTTCTTCTCAATTTGGAGGTCCGGACCGAACCAGACTCCAAGCAATTTAACTGGTCCGTCGGTCCAGCGTCCCACGACAGAGACGCTGTTGGACGGCATGGGCTTGCTCTCCAGGTTCCCAGTCGGAAGCCCACTGACATTTCTGGTTAATTTTTTATCTCGCTACCGCTTTGTATTCTTTTAGTGTCTCACCGACCAGATCAGTATGGCCGTGGCTAGACACTATGATGGTGACGTCATCCGCTTATGCAGACACGCTCCTTCCACATCCCAAATCTCACAGGATACCCCTTAAAATTGCCAGCTTCCACAGTAGTAGTTCGAGAGTCAATACGTAGAGAAACGATGAGAGGGGGGATCCCTGATAGACTGAACGTGGAATGTCAAATGGTCTGGATAGATGCCCATTCACGCAAACTACTGAACGGATGCCGCTGTATAAGGCAGCAATCCAGCTGCAGAAAATAGGACCGAAACCAGCCGCTTTCAGGACAGCCTCCAAGTATCGATGGTCTACCCTATCAAAAGCTTTGGATTGACCCAAATTGATCAGCGCCCCACCCATGCCAGGTTCTTTAACTACCCTGTCTATGATGTAGCATATCAGATGGAGGTTGTCATGGAAACTCCTGCCCGGCACGGCACACGTTTGCGCCTTGTCAACCAGTTACTCGATGGCTAAAACCTTGGCCAAAATCTTCTAATCTGCATTGAGCAGAGTTATAGGCCTGAAGTTATCTACGACGTTCCTCTTGTTTGGCTCTTTCTTTAGCAGTGCCACTGCTCCTCGCTTCACAGAAACAGGGATACTCCCGTTTTGCTGCCAGTTGCAGTAGACCGCTAGTTAGACGCCTCCAAACAAGTCTGGCATATGACAGTAGAGTTAGATAGATAGATAGATAGATAGATAGATAGATAGATAGATAGATTGACAGACAGACAGACAGACAGATAGATAGATAGATAGATAGATAGATAGATAGATAGATGATTGATAGATTTTTAAAAAACCCTCCCCCGATTTACAGTATATCTTTATATATTGTCGTCCCTTGTCATGGTGGAAGAGCTTGTGTGTTCCAATGATTCTGAGAGTGATACCATCTGGAGTCTTAGACTCCTGGTAGGGCCACCCATGGCGGCAAGGTCGAGGATGAGGCCCCAGACAAAACACGACCAAACACCAACATTAAGACTCCAACAGTGGAGCAAGCAGAGGAGGGCTATCTCAAGCCCTTCCTCCAAGGATTAACTCCGGCGGAAGACGGCAACGCCTGGCGAGCAGGTGTGACAAAGGCGAATAGATTCGGGTAGATCGCTCAATTCTTGAGCAGCAGAGAACTTCCGGCCAAGTAAGTACAATTTACAATTTACTCAGCGATCAACACATACAATTTACTCAGCGAATGGCTTCGTCCTTCTAATCTGTCTCGAAAAGCCCAATGTCAGTGGTATCGTGGGCACTGGAGGCAGGTCTGGAAAGCTGGAAGTCTCTAGTCTGTGAGTACACATTAGCGGTGAATCTCAAATGGTCGCTCTCTAATGAATAGCCGTGACATTGGAGTTCGGCAGCTAGATTCGTGACTGGGCTGGCCTCTTTAGAATTACTGCAGCCCACCCCTCAAGGAGAATCCCCTAGAAAATGTGGCATAAACACCGAACACGGCAACTCGATATGGCAAGCATACCGTGGCTGGCGGACCTCCCACTTAGCAGTCGGAACTCTACTAAATCTTCTGTTTCATAAACCCTTACATTTGGGGCTTGAAACACACGCTCTCTCCAGGACAAGAGTGACATTAAACAACCAGAGCGACGTACAGCCCTTGTCTGCAAGGAACTTGCCCGCTTCAACTTTGACGTGGCAGCCTTGCACGAGATTAGGCTTTGCAGAAGGGGGCAGCATCAGAGAAGCTGGTTCCAAATGCACCATCTTTTGGAAGGGGAAGAATCATAATGAGCCACGCATCCATGGTGTTGGCCCTGCCATCAAAATGCAACTCGTGGACCAACATAGACCCGTCCCAACTGCCGTCAGTGAGCGCCTGAATACTGATTGGATCCCACTCATTCCGGACAGATTCCTTACGCTGACCTCTTTGTATGCCTCACACCTGAAGATAATATCATGGCTTCGTTCTAAAACCTGCTGGACCGCACCATCCAGACAATCCCTGCGCATGACAAACTCATCGTGTTGGGGGACTTTAATAACAGAGTCGGCAGTGACCATTGACTGTAGAATGGCATTCTTGGCCATCACGGCATTGGGAAATACAATGTCAATGGCCAGCTATTCTTGGGCCTTTGCACCGAGCACGAACTCGTCATCACCAACACCCTATTTTATCTCCCTTCCCGGAAAAAAACAATCTAGAAACACCTACGGTCTAAACACTGGCACATCCTCGACTACGTTCTGACAAGTTCCAGGGACAGACGAGATGTATGTATCATCCACTCCATGCCTGGTGCAGATGGCTGCTGGATGGATCACTGCCTTCTTACTTCTTGCTTTGACTTCAAGATCTGCTGCCAACCAAAGCAGGTCACAGCAAACATCGCTTCGACTGCACCAAGCTTCGGAACTCACAGGTATCCCAAGACTTCAGGGAATCCATTGAGAGACACCTGATGGACCTCCCAGAGCCAAACGTCATTGAGGGTCGCTGGACAAGCCTTCGTGGAGCCATGGCCGCTGCCGCCGAGGTGACGATTGGCTTTACCCGGAACAAAGACCAAGACTGGTTTCACAAGAATGATGAAACCATCTCCCGTCTTATCGAAGCCGAACTCCGGACGCGCTTTGCCCTCGAGAACCATGCCACAGCAGAGGAAAAACGAAACCACCAGCAAACATTAGCGGAATGCCAGCAAGGAATTCGAGAAGCTCAGAACATCTGGTGGCAGAGGAGATGCAAAACTGTGTGGACCAACGAGACTTGCGCAGTTTTTATGCCGCAACCAAGGAGATCTTCGGCCCCACAAGGTCATCAGTGGGTGACCTGAAAAATGCAACTGGCTCTATGATAACCGACACTCAGGGAATCCTTGATCGCTAGAAGTCCCATTTCGACTGCCTATTTAACGACTACTCACGCACTCCTGATGATCTCCTCCAGAACACCCCACAGCTCCCCATCTGCCATTCGATGTCCCTGCCGGGGAAAGCTCCAGGAGCAGGCAATATCCAGTTTGAGTTTCTCACGCACAGAGGTCCTGAGATGAGAAATCATCTGATGCTCCTTTTCCTCAAGATCTGGGAAAGCAAGTTCCCACCCCAAACAACTTCCACGATGCAACAATCATCACCATCTACAAGAAGAGAGACTGAGAGGATTGCAACAACTATTAGGGCATTTCCATCCTGAGTATTGCAAGAAAGATCTTCGCCCGTATCCTACTCAATCGCCTCCTTATCCTCATGGAAGACGTTCTCCTTGAGCCTCAGTGTGGCTTTCGACCTTCTCGAGGCACAATCGACATAATCTTTTGTGCTCGTCAATTCCAGAAGTGTCAGGAACAACAACAACAACTTACAATATTCATCTTCTGAGATCTATAAAAAGCCTTTGGCAAAGCACCCCGTCCTGCAATATAGGTCGTCCTTGCCCACTTTGGATGTCCAGTGTACTTCATTGCCTTGGTCTGCTCCCTCCATGACAGCATGATGAGTAGGGTATGCCATCAAAATGCCATCACAGACCTGTTTCCCATCACTGGGGGTCTTAAGCAAGAATGCGTCAGGGCATGCGTACATGGCCGCCATGTTCAACGAAATCCCACTAGACTCGCCTTCCATCAATATGCGCTATCACATGGATGGCGGACTCTTCAATCTCCGTGCATGTCTCCATGCAAAGACGAGGACCTTCACCATCTCAGTCCGTGAAATGCAGTATGCCGACGACAATGCAGCTCCAAGCCGGATCTCAGATGGCCTACAAAGGACGGTCAATCTTTACAACGCAGCTTACGATTGCTTCGGGATGCAGATAAACACATTAAAGACCAAGACACTGATCCAACCTGCACCAGGTCAGAACAGTCCAGCTACAAACATTACTATCAATGGCCAGCCCCTAGAAAAAATTGAACACTTCACATACATTGGAAGTATCCCTTCAAGGATCCCCACGTGTGAAAAGGACGTGGACAACCGGATTGGAGTGGCCTACTCAGCCTTCAGCAGACTCAGCCAACGTGTGTTCTTCAATCACGCGCTGTCAATTCAGACAAAGATCATTATTTTCCGTGCCATTGTCCTGTCAACTCTGCTCTACACTTGTGAGTCTTGGACGTTTGTACCGCCGTGACTTTAAGCGCCTTGAATGCTTCCAGCAATCGAAGCTACGACAGATCCTCAACATACAATGGGAAGATTACGTTACTGACAACGAGGCTCTTCACCGCGCCACACTACCAGCGTATGGAGCCCTCTAGTCTCTCAAGGATCATGCTCTACGGAGAATTTCCAATCGGAACACGACCCAGAGGAAGTTCGAAATTCCGTTTTAAAGACCAGCTCAAATGGACCTTGGCTCAAGCTAACATCCAGCCATCCTCATGGGAAGAACATATTGCCATAGATAGGACAGCCTGGAGGACTGTTATCCGCAATGGAACCAGCTCCTTCGAGCAGAACAGACAAGAAAATGAGGAGGCAACACACAGAAGAAAGGAGCGTCTTCAACATCCTCGACCCGCACCGATCATCCCGTGCGAGTTCTGCACATGACTCTTTCACCGACTTGGACTCCAAAGTCACTTTCGGCACAAACATCAGCGAAGGAGACTGAATGGAAACTGACGAACCCAATGCTGCTGCCTCCTCGAATCCGGTACGTCACATCGAACAGGCGATTCATCAAGGTATAAGGTCCTTCCCATGGACTCTGTGGCTTCGGTGACTGCTCTTTCTTCCGCTGGGGGTTATGAAACCACACTTCATCACCCTCCTTAAAGTTGATCTCACTATCCCTGGTGCCATGTCGACGCTTCATCACTTCACCCGAAAACTTCAGAGCTTCTCTAACTTGCTGGTGTACCTCAGTCAACCTCTCTTGCAGATGTTTCACATAGCTGGAGGTTTCCCTGGGCAGTTCCTCCCCTAGTAGTCTCGCTGCTCTCTGCTGTAGCCACGCTGCCACTGGTCTTAAGTCGGTATCCCCCGTCTGCCTCCTCTGTAATTCTCCGGTTGACACACGTCCAGTCATTGTAGCACAGTTGCACTTCTTACTGTGCTCTTCCCTTCCTGTACAATGCTTGCAGTCCAGTTTACAAAGACGACGACTCAAGCTATCAGCATTACCATGCACCCGTTCCGGACAGTGCTGTACCTCATAGTTGTGCTGGTCTAGTTTCCTTAGCCAGCGTGCTAATTGTCCCTCCGGGTTCCACAGTGTCCTCAGCCACTTGAGTGCTGCATGGTCCGTTCTGATGGTAAAGTGGAAACCGTACAGGTACGGATAAAAACGTCAATGCTCTTCATCATCGCCAAAAGCTCCTTACGGGTTACACAATAGTTTCGCGTAGGTGGGTTAAGCTTTTTACTGTAATATGGAGAACTCACTAACGCCTTTTTGAGTCCGTCAAAAGCGCCCTGTAATATGACAGTCCACTCAAGCGTTTGGCTCTTCCCCAGTAGCCTGTGCAACGATGCAGCCACTGTCGCACAGCCTCTTACAAAGCACCTGTAATAGGTGCACAGTCCTAGGAAACTCCTCAACTCCTTTACACAAGTAAGAATCGGCCAATCCTTCACTGTCACTTCATTTAGCGCTCTATAATCCACGCAGCATCTCACTGTACCGTCTTTCTTCCACACTAAAACAATTGCTGATGACCAGGGACTGTTCGACTTCGCCACTACTCCCTGTTGTTGATATTCCTCCACCACTTCCTCAAATGTCCATCGTTGAACTGAGGCCATCCTCCGAGCTGGCCGCTTGATCAGGCGATGGTCGCCCGTGTCGATATGGTGTTCCACCAGGTCCTTACAACCAAGGTCAAGATCTCCTGCAGAGAACACATTAGCACACCTCACTAGCAGCTGCCTTAACTATAACACCTGAGCACCATCTAAGCACTGGCGACTCCGTGCGAACTGATCCTGTAAGTGCACAGGCAGACCACCACCCCTTTCAACTACCCTCCTGCAGTGACGCAACTGACCCTGTCACTGTTCCACTGCCTGGCACAGTCCCACAATTTGTCCTTTACAATTCTTCAGTGCCACTCTCGAGAAACTGGCTGTCACAACCAGCACTTCATCAGCTCCTGCCTCCACCAGGGTTCTCCGACTGTCACTCCAGCTTTCATCTTGCGTCGTTTGTCGGGCTCTACCAGCCCCAGGTAGCCATCAAACTGGTCGCTCACACGATACTGGAGCAGTTTTTCCGATCTCGGTGGTATTACTGTCGTCCGTAGCGCTTTTACCTCGCTACCAGGCGTGGTCCACTCTACCACCTAAACAGGGACTGGTCTTTCCTGCACCGAAAGCTTCATGGAACGCAAGTCCAGCTGACAAGCAATCGACGCCTGTGGCTTCTTCCTAATGGAAACTATGCAGCTACCCTGAATCTCAGGAGACGCGAGCCCAGACGTTGGAGCATTACGATATGGAACGGCAACAGCTACTACTTCAGGCTCAGCAACCTTAGGCTCGGTAGCACAAAGTTTCTCCAGCTCACTTTATTTTCCATTACTCTTTCCTTCGCTCTTGTTGGGCAGTTGTAGCTCATGTGTCCTTTTTTTACCACATATCCAGCACTCACCCTTAAAAGCAGACCCTTCTCCATCCTTAAACTCTTGGTGATTTTCCCACAACCACTGTTGCCCTTTCTCCATTCTTCCCATAAACGTTTCCAGCTGCGTTTTCTGCTCTTTTAACATTTGCACAACTGTAGCCAGGGATATTTCTTCCTTCCTTGTCTGGCCCCTCATACGTGTTCTCTTCGAGGCCATAGTGCATAACAGACTCACTGCAGCAATGAATATCCCACTTCTGACACCAGTTTTTACGCCACACACGGACTTCCGATGCCACCACGGATCCCCACACAAACAATCCGCAGTTTGCTGGCCCAGAGAAGCACGCGAGTGACAACGCTCAGTAAATCAGAAACCCGCTCCGGACGGTGAAGCAGCGAAACGAAGCCAGTTGAGCCGCCAACAACAACAAAAACACACAAAACATTGCGTAGTCAAAGTAACTTTTTTAAATACATTTAAACATTCAACAACAACGACAGTTCTTTCAAAAGTTCTTTTTTTCCGTTCCTTTAAAAAACGCAATTTAACAATACGAAGTTCTTTTCTTTTTTTCCTCTTCTTTTAAAACATTTAACATCACAAAGTTCGTTTTCTTCTAAAACATTTAACGACACAGTTCTCTTTTTTTTTATTTTCAAACATTTAGTAACACAGTTTTTTCTCTTTTTTTTTTCAAACATTTATAACACAGTTCGTTTCTTTTTCTTTTATTCTAAAACATTTAACAACACAGTTCTTTTTGTTTCTTTTCAAACATTTAACAGCACAGTTTTTTTCTCTTTCTTTTCCGTTTCTTTTAAAAACCAATTAACAACTCAAAATTCTTTTCCTCTTTCTTTTCTTTTTAAAACACATTTAACAGCACAGAGCACGTTTTCTTTTAAAACAAAAACAAAAAAAACATTTACCGGCAACAAAGTTCTTTACTCTACCTCTGCAACTTCGGCAAAACCTGGTTAACCGCAATATCCCACTATATTCACTTGCCAATTCGCTACAGTTGTCCATCTCTCGTTCCGAGTATCTCTCTCTCTGCCCCTGTTAGTCTCTGTCAGACTGCATCTGTCTGTCCCTATCTCCGACTGCCTTTTATTCCTGTCTGTCTTTCTCTCCGACTGCGTTTGTTCCTTTCTGTTTCTCTCTCCAACTGCATTCCCGCATCTCAGAGCTACATGTACTGAAACTCACCTAAACAGCACACATGTGGATGCTGTGGTGAAAATAAAAGATTTGACCATCGTCCATGCAGATCGCATAGACAAAAACAAAGGGGAGACAGCCATCTTTCTCCATCACTCCTTTTCAGCTGATGCCAAGGACGTATTTTCCAATGGCTATTGTGAATCTATATCACTATTCAACAAGGCCAAAGACATAATCATCGTCGGTCTATACAGGCCTCCCCAAGCACCTCTAAAGTGCTTTGAAGAGTGCCTCAACAAAACCAAGTCTTTCTTTCAAAAATACAACTCTGGAAACATACTAGTGATGGGTGATTTTAACCTCCCTCATATAAACTGGCCTACAAATCCTCTGAAGTTAGGCAAATGTTCTATATCAGATAAAGCAGCAGCAGAATTACTCTTTAATCTAATGGACAAATTCTTCCTGACTCAGCTAGTGCTCGAACCAACAAGACAGAATAAAATGATCTTGGATCTAATATTAACCAACTACTCTAGCTCCGTTCACAGTATTTCAGTTGAAAAGACTCTCCTCTCAGACCACGACATGATACTCTGCAATTTTAGTTCCCTGCATATCAAAACCAAACCAGCCAATCCCACTCCATGGCACTCATTTGACAATATAAACTTCCACAAATCTGGGGAGCAATCAGAAAGGATTTGTCCTTCAGTGACTGGTCTTTCTCTTTCAGTTCCACTCACATTGAGAATGCATGGCAGCACTTTGAGAACATTGTCAATATACATGCTCAAAACACGCTTCTACGAAATCCACTAACACAAACAGAAACCAGCTCCCTAGAAAGAAAAGAACACTCATCGGGTGCATCAAAAGACTCAATAAAAAAAATCAACCAATTAAAATACGCCCACATACAACCACATTTCAACAACAATAAAAAGGCTGGAGTTGGAAAAACTTCATCTGCAGACTGACATGAAAATCTTCATTGAAAACCAAAGAGATGCGGAGGAACAGTGGGTAATCAAAAACATCAAACAGAACCCCAAATCGTTCTATTCTTATGCAAAAAGCATAGAACCACTGGCTCACCCATTGCGCCATTGATCGATGATAACGGCATTTCCCAACACGATGCTAAAGAAATGGCAGAAATACTGCAGAAACAATACTGCTCTGTCTTTAGTGATCCCACTGATATTGACGTAAGGAAAGCGAACAAAGTTGATTCCCAACATAAAATCTCGGACATAACCTTCACTGCCTCTGATATCATAGCAGAAATAAATGAGATTAAAAATACTATTCTGCTGTAGGCCCTGACAGATTACCCGCTAGTCTCCTGAAGGAATGTAGACACCAACTTGCAGTCCCTCTGACCAACGTCTGGAGGAATTCTTTAGACCCAGGTTATATACCGAAACAGCTCCTATCCCAGTCTGTCATCCCGGTTTTCAAACAGGGAAACAGATCTCTCGCAGTCAACTATCGCCTAATCTCACTCACCTCCCACATTATTAAAGTGTTTGAAAGAGTGGTAAGATCAAGGATAAGCTGACTCCCTGGAGATCCACAAGCTCCTAAATGCAAATCAGCATAGCTTTCGCTGTGGCAGGGACTTTTTAACACAGCTCTTACACCACATTGAAGATATACTTAAAGCCTTGGGAACAGGTTTGAACTCTGATGTCATATATCTTGACTTCAGTAAAGCGTTCGACAGGGTTGACCATAATATCTTACTCTCAAAATTGGCAAGTGTTGGAATCCGTGGAAAACTTCTACATTGGATTAAGTATTTCCTGGTGAATAGAACACACGTTGTGATCGACGGAGTCCATTCAAGTCCAGCAAAAGTCACCAGTGGTGTCCCTTAGGGGACTGTCTTGGGCCTGCTCCACTTTATAATTTACATAAACGACTTTTCCAGCGTCGTAAATCACTGCAAAGTGAAAATATTTGTTGATGACACTAAGCTCCAGCAAATCATTAATGTAGAAGAAGACCGAATTCAACTCCAGTCTGATATATATGTTGTGAATCAATGGGCAGACAAAAGCAAAATGCAACTAAGCGAGGGAAAATTTGAGCTAATGCATTTTTGAAGAAGTCTATACTAAAACAGCCATATTCTCTTCCTTCAGGGGAACCACTCACAGTATCTAATAATATCAGAGACCTAGGGGTAATTGTTGATAGCAATCTCAGTTGGAGTGCCCACATCAACAATGAGGTCGATATAGCTTGTAGGATGAGCTCCTGGATTTTAAGAACCTTCCGTGGCAGAGAACAAGGTGTCATCATTCCACTTTTCTCCTCCATTGTACGGCCACACCTCGAATACTGCTTCCCCTTGTGGTCTCCCCATACAAAGCAAAACATCTCGTAAATTGTATCACCCCAGAGCGCACTCACTAAACGAATTGAAGGCATGACTGATCTCGATTACTTGGACGGCCTTAAAGCCCTGAAACTCTACTCTCTCCAGCGCCGCCGCGAGCGGTACATCATTTGTACGATGTGGAGAATATACCGCCAGCATTGCCCAAACGACCTGAACATTAGTTTCAAGGTTCATCCAAGGCTGGGACCACGGGCCATACGTCCCCTGCTCAATTCAGGATCACGACATATAGGTACACTGCGACATAATTTCTTTTTCTCAACAGGCCCTGCCCTGTTTAATATTGTCCCAAAACTGATCAAAGAGGAAAAGGATCCCATCACCTTTAAACGAAGTCTGGACAGATTTCTTCAAGGAATACCAGATAAGCCACCCATACCTGGACACAACTCACTCAACAAGAATTCACTGCTTGAATGGACCATAAACAAAACTTGACTTAAAAGGATTTAGATAATCCTATCAGGTGGTGCTATTAGTGAGACATGGCCTGGACCAATCTTTGGTTGAAACATATCCAAGTTTTATATGAGGCCATCCAGCCAGAAAGAGAGGCATACTGCACGTAACAGTGCATGTTTTCCTTCAAAACTGGATTACTCTTTTTTTTTGCGATCTTACGATACTAGTCACACGACTGTCACTTATAAAGCAGGTGTGTTTATTTACATTTGTGAAGATGATCGTTGGTTTCCGTAAAAAAATGTATTTTTTTACATATGGGGTTGTGAGGAAAGGGGATCTTTTGAAGTCGGTGTGAAAGCGAAGGAGATAGAGAGAGAGCTCGGTTGGATCAGGGAAGTTTATTGAAGTTGGCGTGAAGCGGAAGTATTGATGTGTGTATGTGCGTGCGTGTATGTATGTGTGTGTGTGTATGTGTGTGCGTGTATGTGTGTGTGCATATTTATACATACATAAATATATATTTATACACACATACGCACACACACACATTTATTTATAGATGTACGTATATATATGTATACTAGCAGCTAAACTCGGTTTCACCCGGTCTGTTTGGATGATGTGGCTGTGATTGTTTTCGGTTAGACATAATCTATAAGAGCGTTTCTCAACCTGATCATTTCGTGTCCCGTTTCGATTGGAGCCTCCAGCTGTATGAAGATTTCCCCCCCCCCCCTCCTGTCAGAAAATGGCTTCAGGAGTTGTGAAGAAAGAATTTGTACATAGTCTGTTTGTGAGAGCTATTCTATTGGATGTATGTCTAATCATTAAAAGATTTATTTAATTATGAACATAGAAATAAATTATACCTTAATCGCAATTTTTGTAAGCAGTTTTATCCGTAAAAATTTTATTTTCAGAGAGCAGAAATTGAAAGATATAAGAAATGGACATGTGTGTGTGTATTTATTATGTATAGATCGCTGACCGCTACATTTATTTTTTTCTCCTTCTTTCTCTCCTTAATTTTTTCTGTATTCCTTTCAGGTGAAGAGCGTAGCTCAAAACGTCAAAGACTTTCTCTATTCCCGAGCGTTAAACTAATACATCCATTTGTTGTTTACACCACCTGTCTTCGTCTGTTGTTTTTTTCGTAAATTCTCCCATATATATATATATATATATATTTCCACATATAATATATATATATATATATATATATATATGCATATATATATATATATATATATATATATATGTGTATACATATAATCATCATCGTCATTTAACGTCCACTTTCCAGTCTCCAATCTGATCTGGAGGTTTCTACAGCTGGATGCCCTTCCTAACACCAACCACTCTGAGAGTGTAGTGGGTGCTTTTTATGTTCCACTGGCACGAGGGCTAGTCAGGTAGCACTGACAACGACCACGCTCGACTCTTGTTCTTCATGTGCCACCGGCACAGGTGCCAGTAAGGCGACGCTGGCAAAGATCACACTTGAATGGTTCTTTTTACGTGCCACCGGCACAGGAGCCAGGCAGCGGCCCTGGAAACGATCTCGCTTGGATGGTGTTTTTAACATTCCACTGGCCCGGGTGCCAATCATGTGGAAGTCATCAGCCACGTCAGTGATTTTGATTTCACTTGCCTCAATAGGTCTTCACAAAGAAAGTTTATACTCCAATGAATGAAAGGTACACATAAGTGGGCTGGTTGCACACCACTATCATAGGCCACGACTTATGGTCTCACTTGGCTTACCGGGTTTTCTCAAGCACAGCCCAATGTGAAGCCCAATGTTCGAAGGTCGTGCTTTACCACCTCATCTTAGGTCTTCTTGGGTCTACCTCTTTCACAGGATCCCTCAACTGCTAGGTTATGACACTTTTTCACACAGCTGTCCTCATCCATTCGCAACACATGTCCATACCAACGCAGTTGTCTCTCTTGCACACCACATCTGATGCTTCTTAAGTCCAACTTTTCTCTCAGGGCGCTTACACTCTGTCGTGTATGTACACTGACATTACACATCCAGCGGAGCATACTGGCTTCATTCCTTCCTTGCACATGCATACGTACAAAAAAATGTATGCAATAGGTGTACGTAGGTATGTGTTTGTGTGTGTGTGTGTGTATGTGTGTGTGTCTGAAGCCATTCACACACATACATACATAACCTCTCTCGCTCTTTTTCTCTGTCAATCACTCACATGTTCACTCACTTAAAAAAGTAAATACACACGCACATGAACATGTTTGCGTACAAAAAACATGAATGCAATAGGTGTACGTATGTTTTGTGTATGCGTGTGTGTGTGTGTGTGTGTGTATGTGTGTGTGTCACTGAAGCCATTCATACATATATACATAACCTCTCTCTCTCTCTCTCTTTTTTTACTCTGTCAATCACTCACACATTCACTCACTACAAACAGTGAATATAAAAATTTCAGTTTTCTCTCTTTCTTTCTCTCTCACATACAAATACACCAGCAACATTACTCTCTCTGTCTCTTCTCGCACACTAACAAAAGAACTTCACATACACATCACACTTTCCGTCTCGCACATCCCATCAAACACACTTACACGGCACGCCAACTTCATAAGAACTTCTCAGATCCAATCGTGCTCTCTCTGTCTCTTTCGCTTTTACGCCGACTTCAAACGATCCCCTTTCCCCTTACCCCACATATATAAAAAAATAAAAAGATCTTTACGTAAAGCGGCGATCTTTTTCAGAAACATAAACAAATACACGTGCGTCTTCCTTTGACAAGTATGTTACTCATTGAAATTTAGCGTGATATTGGTTATGATGTTTCTGCACGCCCGGACAGATCAGGGCGGGAGCCGAAGCAAGCAGAAGTGAAAAGGAAGAGATGAACGTGGCATATTTGGTCACGTATACCAACAGTACAGAAATAGAGAAAAAGATTGTAAAATATAAATCGATAATAAATGTAAAGCTGCTGCCAGGAAAATATCCGGAAAAGACTAAAGGAATAATCATGGATCTTTACCCTTTGAACGACACATCGAGAAATTAATTTTTTGTAACTAAACACTTTCAAACTTCGGACAATGGTAGAATGTGTCATATAAAACATCTTTTACTCTTAGTGCTGTTGAGAAAAATTTGTATTTTCAAAGTTATTTCGTGTTAAAATTGTCGTATTTCGGTAATTTCAGCCAATCAATGACGTGCATTCAGCTGAATAAAATTACTACTGTTGTTTGTCAACAACAACTTCCGGTGGTATATATTTCCTTTGTCACTGTTATTTATGACATATTTCATCTCAGTTACGTTTGTATGAATAAACGAGTGTATCTGAAGCATGTTTACTTCATGGCACCACCAGAATCGTTCATGCATTTCTACTAGTTTTAGTTTTTTTTTCCTGTTTTTCAGCTACTATTTTCGGAAAGACATTTTTGCCCTCCTGCCCCTCTAATTTCTTCATTTTTCACATTTTCCCGTAACTCTAAGCCTAAAATCCTAGCCCTAACCCTAAAACCCTAACCCTAAAATCCTAACCCTAAAACTCTAACCCTAACACCCTAATCCTAACCCAACGCTAATCCTAACTCTAAAACCTTCTCCCTAAGCCTAAAACCCTAATCCTAACTCTAAAACCTTCTCCCTAAGCCTAAAACCCGAACCCTAACTCTAAAACCAGAACCCTAACCCCCGAACCCTAACCCGAACCCTAAAACCCTGAAGCTAAAACCAGTACAAACGCACAAACGATGTCATAAATAAAAGTGACTTCTCAAACTGCTGCCCAAGCTTTGCTTTTTCTCTCCACTATACCACCTTCTGTGTTCCCAATCTTTGCTCCCAGATACAGGAAGTCCTCAACCAATTCGAGTGGCTTCCCGCATACATTCATAATAATCTCTATCTTCCCAGTTATTCTTCCTTTGATATTGCTGCACTTCTTATGTTTCCATAGCTTGCACTGGGTACATCTTATAGAGTCTCCACCTACGCCTTTTCTACAGATCGAGCAAGGCCATCTACCTGAAGGGATTTGTGGTTTGTCTGCCTTCCTACATATTAAGACTTTGGTTTTAGTTAGGTTGACTCTAAGGCCCTTCGATTCTAATCCTTGCTTCCACACCTGAGATTTTTCCTCTAGTTCTGATAGTGACTCAGCAATTAGAGCAAGGTCATCAGCATAGATGTGCTCCTAGAGGCATCCTGTCTTAAATGCCTCTCTCTCTATCTCTCTCTCTATATATATATATTCAAGGTAAAATTCAAAAATGGAGATGTAGCATTAATATAATTTATTAACTGTAAAAATCCAACATATTCACTTACAACTGTTTCAATTTTGCCCAAAGATTACATTACAATTATGAAATCATTGTATTGGACAAAATCTCATTAGAGGAGTAGAAAAGTCATACCATTAGATTATTAGATGGGGTATGAGTCCTTTTGTTTTTCTCTTCTTGGTTTGGTGCTTCTATAGTTGTTGTTATTGTTGTTGTTGTTAGTGGTGATGGTGTTGTTTCTGTTCTTAGTGGTACTGATGGGGGTGTCATTTGGTTGGGCTGGCTTGGTAGTTGCTGATGCTCTTTCATTTCTTGGTAGAGATGATTTAGCAGTTGTGCATATGGCGGTGTGGGTAGCAATGCTGTTTTTTTTCTTTTTTTGTTGTTTTCTTCTTGTTGTTTTTGTTGCTGTTGCTCCTTGTATTTTGGGCAACCAACTTTTAAGTGGTTTTTGCTGCCATAGAGGTGGCAGCGTGATTTTCTGTCTTCGACTACGACATGTAATTTGGTACCGTCTGGCAGTTTTATCAAATCTGCTATATTTTTAACTGTATCTTGATTTGCTTGAATCAAGATTTCGAAAGACTGGCCTGTTCAGTTCCATTGATCTAGGACAGCAATTTCCAAGATGTTAGTAACATCTACAAAATTGTAGCAGATGGTTGACGCCAGCCATCGTGCTTCAATTTCAGGTGGCACATACTTGATTTTTATTTTTGTGACCCTACACCCTAAGTACACAGAGATCATTAGTATTTCTTCAGACTAAAGTGATTCTGTAGGAAAGACTTTGGTTTGCTCTTCTGAGTAAAACCTGACTTTGACTATGGCAAATATTTTGTCCCTTGTGATGTATTTTTTATGTGACCATATGGGCCTTAAACATTTTTCGATTATTTGTTGATTTGTTTTCAGGTTTTCTCGTTTTTAAATTGATTGTCTTGTATATAATTGTTTTTTTATTAATATGTGTGTTGACGCTGTTCAAATGTGTGTGTGTGTGTGTGTGTGTGTGTGTGTGTGTATGTGTGTGTGAATGTGATATGATGTTTTCTCTCTTCCCTCCATTGTGCGGCAATGCAGGGAAGTTAATGTCTAAATAGAGCGAAGGAACACTGGCTGCTTCAGCCAAGTTAGCCATTTTTCCATCCAAACTGTGCCAACATGGAAAGTGGATGTTAAATGACTAAGACGATGATGATGATAATGAGGAGGAGGAGGAGGAGTGCAATCTATAGATAACTTAGATATATTTCAACTAAAGATTGGTCCTGGCCATGTCTAAATGGCACCACCTGATAGGATTATCTAAATCCTTTCTAAGTTAAGTTTTGTGGTACCATGGTCCATTCGGGTATGGAGTTCTTTTTGAATGAATTGTATTTAGGTATAGGTAGCTTCTCTGGTATTCCTTGAAGAAATTTGTCCAGATTCCGTTTAAAGGTGATGGGATTCTTTTCCTCCTTCATCTGTTTCAGGACAATGTTAAATAAGACAGAGCCTGTTGAGAAAAAAAGAAATTGTGTTGCAGTGTATTTATCTGTTGTGATCCTGAATTGGGTAGGAGACGTATGGCCTGTTGTCGTAGCCTTGAATGAATTTTGCAGCTAATGTTGAGGTCGTATATTCTCCACATCGTTTAAATGATGTATCACTCACGGTGGCGCTGGAGAGAATAAACACATAAAATGTTTAGTAGAATCACAAGTAGGTTAAGGGAGAAAGTAGTCTTTGTATTTGGAACATGCCCTGGAGTGATAAACACTAAAGACACATGGATATCAGATTGTAGATTGTTTATATTCCTTAGGAAACCAAATTGGCAGTAGAGGAGGATGTTTTGAAATTATAGTTGCTACAATAAGAGTTGGATGGAGAAAGTTTGGAGAGCTAGTATCAATGCTGGAAACAAAAATTCTCTCTTGAAGACTGCAAATAAGACTGTATGATTTGCATGATGCTTGTGTACAAACAGTTATGGTACATTGTTGTGAGATGTAGGCTCTGCATGCAGAGGATAAGTGATGACTGGAGAGAAATGAAATACTCCAGTGAATATGCAGCATTTGTGTGCATGAATGACAAAGTGCAAATGTGTTGATAGGAAAGTTAGGCAGAAGAGGAATCCAATTTAATGTTCAATAAAGGAAACTGCAATGGTTTAAGTCATGGGATGTGTATGGACAAGGAGAGGTGTATAAAGAAGTACCAAACTGCTTAAAGTGTTTATGCGCTCTTACATTGATTAATCCCTCTGTCCCCTCTAAGTCTCACCATGCATTACACCAATCTCTCCTCCCAGCCAAATATCACCTGCCCCACCATCTCCTCTCTTTCACAATCTCCCTAATTTCATGACACATCAGTTAACTCAGTCCAACTTATTTTACAGGTTGCCATCTCTTCCCTTCATTTTCTACTCCTACAATCAAATACAATCTCCATTCACCTACTTATGCATACCTTGGGACTTGTGGGGCCACCCAGGCACCTCATCTCCTATTTATTTCTTCACAGCTCCTTCTGATCATTCTCTCTATTCCCTACTAAATATGCATGACCATTCATCTATTCTACAAGAACCTACCTGCCCTCCTCTCATACTCTAACCCCCGATCCCTCTGGGTTTACTTTGTCTTGCAGGCTATATGGTGACCCATTAATGCTCAGTGGTACACAAACCGCATGCAGTACATGCTAAATTGTTTGGTTTTAGGATTGGAATCCAATCATAGAAACAATGCGAATACATATATTGGAGTATGATACAGTCTAATCTTGTCAAAGCATCCAATCCATGACAGCATGAGACCTGGATATTAGATAATGATGATGACGACGACTACGATGAGGAAAACGATGATGATGATAAAATTGATATACATATTTCTGGCTTGGAAATGAGTTCATGAGTGACAGCTGAATGAGGGGAATGCATGGAATAAAGAGAAACTGCTTCATAGTGACACTAGACAAGGACCAGGAATTTAAGTTGAGAGTGTCATGGGGGGACAAAGCAAGTAAAGACTTGAAGAGGAGGAAATGTTGCTCAGTGAGAAATAGTTATAGAGATAAGCTCAAAATATCCAGTGTAGAAAGACACTTAATTATGACCAGAAGAGACAGTCAAGTCATATAGGAAAGTGTCATACCTAATGGCTGGAATAACAGTATCATCATACAGTGCTACAAAAACTAAGGAGATGCCTTGGGCGGCAGAAATTATAGAGGAAACAAACTGCTGGATCAGGTTATGAAGGTCTCAGATTGAGCCATAGCACCATTGATCTATGATAGAGTAAACATAGATGTAATGAAATTTGTCACCATTCTTAGAAGAGGTATGATGGATGCAATCTTTCTAGGGAGGCAACTGCAGGAGAAATACTCGGTTAAGAGTAAACTAGTATTCCTGATATTTATTGTGTTGGCGGAGCTGTTCTGAATGATACCATATTCAGTAATTTAGTTGTCACTTAGGAAACTAGGTGTCAATGAATTGCTTATGAGTGTTGTACAGGTTGTATATATATAGAAGCACTAAGTAAAATGAGAAGCAACAGCAAAGTCAGTGAAGGATTTACTGTTAAGTTTCAATCATCAATCCTCTTCTATTCATCATAGTCCAATTGGAAACCACAGAGGAGTTTAAGACTTTAAGACTGTCAATCACTTGAAACTTATGTACACCGATGGTTTAGTTTGCATTGCTGAATCTATAGTGGAATTAGAGAGCAAATTCTAGGCATGGAAGCTAATGACCTAGAATTAATATCTTAAGCAAACTTAACAAAACCTAAGATTTTAGTAATAAGAGAGAAAATGGGAGCACTGCTATCTTCATGGAAATGACTTGGCCCAATATGCAGATAAGGAAGAGATATACAAAATTTATATGTTGTACTCTTTGTAAGCTATGGACATAAAATGTGTAGTGGAATCAGAGGCAGACTAATGGAGAAAGGAAGCTCCATGTGTACCAGATGCACTGGAACAGAACGTAATATGGAGCACATGAGCCTAACGTACACGGGCTTCGTTGGCTTTGTATTTGCCATATTTCTTTAAGCTATATTCTCTCATGAATATGACATATGGAATCACCTCTCTGTTCTTGTGAGGATTATGCAGAAATCTTATGGAATTATTTGTTCCAGTTCCAAAAATTAGCTGTCTGTGAGAGAGGTTGTTTAGAATATTGGTTGTAAAATATTTACCATGGATGGAGGTGCAATTTTCTGTCAAGTCTTGCACAAATGCTTAAATTAATTAAATAAAATACTGCTATCATCATGTGGAACTATTTTGATCCAGACGATTTCACCCATTCAAATGCCATATCAAAACCAGTGTACCACACTAAAAACTATAAATAAGGAAAAAAGAAATCATGAATCCCTGTTAATAGCTATTGGATTATCTCCACCAGATAATCTAGACTACATTTATGTCTTATACTTGTACTCTTTGTATTCAGTTATGTTTCTCTGTATAATTTGTTGTAAAAATTTAATCTATGTATTGTTTCATTAATGTCAGAAGTTTGAACTCCATCATTCCTTCTAACGTTTACTATTCTTTCTTTTACTTTCAGAAACCTGAAATAGACACGGCATTTGCAAAAATGTAATGCAAGAAATATGTCCTTATATTTGATAATATACGAGTATATATATATTATGATTTCATCTAAGGTGTATAGTGAATTTAAGAACTTTGTTCAGTTGAGATTATCCCAGTAAATACTAAACAAAAACTTTTGGGGATGTTGACAATGTAAAAAAGAAAAAGAATAAAGAAGAAACGAAAAACGGAGATTACTCTTATGATCAGTTGATTGTTAATTTCCTTAAAACATTTTTTCATATGTTGGAAATACAGTAAATTGCTCAACTTTCAAACCTGATCCCATTATTTTGAATAGTATTTTGAATAGTATTTTGAATAGTAGAAGAATTAAAATAAAGCAGAGAGCTCAAAAAAGCAAAATTTGATTGGCATTTAAGATAACAATCCATCATTTCTGTACACTTATCTGTCTTAACACAACTACAGCTTCATTGATTTTAAAAATCAGACACGTCTTTTTTTTATTGGTGAAAGAAGTTAGATTTTTTTATACTAATTTCTTTCGCTACTATATAATGAACAGATTGATGTAAATTCTTATATAATATTAAATACGATTAAGTCTCAAAAGCTTTCATCAAACCCATGTGTTTTGGCAGTCTGAGGTGAAAATCAAAATGTCTAGGTTTGTTGTTCCTTAACAATTCTGTAGATTCCAGTTTTGTCTTCTTTCCAAGATGTTGAGGGTAAGCAACAATTAAAGGATGAAATTCAATTTATGAGAAATCCTGGTCTTTGTGTTCCTCAACAAAAATAATTCAAAGAAACAAAAATATGAGAAATATAAAATAAAGTCAGTGAATTAAACCAAGTGGAAATCAAAAAGATAAAGATTGAAGCAAAAACTATTTCTTTCAAGAGAGAGAGAAGAGAGAAAATTAATTAAGAAGGGGATTATTCATGTCATATTTCAGATAGTCATAATGATAATGGATACAGGAAATGGTTGTAGATATGTGATTTCTAGTAGTGGAGATGGGTTGGTGATGTCCATGTGGAACTCAAATAAAAAGAAATAAGGAAAGAATAAAAAGCAAAAGGTGTGTGTTGACAGGTATGTGTTGTCAGGTGTGTGTCCCTAGACAGTATGTATGTGTGAGAGGTTAAGTGTAAAATTCATGTAAGATTCGTGTAGTGAATATGTGTGTAATGTGCATGAGGAGGGATGGAAAATGAGGGAAGGAGTTGGAGAAAAACAGAAATAATTTTTAATCCCAGTGGGAGAAACTACCTGCATAGGGACAATTAATCAGTTGTTGAGGAGGAAGTTGAAAAGTGAAAGAAAAGAATTAGGATTAACTGAGACATGGTAGAACTGGCATGATGAATCTCTGGCTCATACCTTGTGGTTTGTTAAACTATTTGTGTGATGTATAACTCCTCGTCCATGGATGGCTGTGGAAAACAACAGCAACAACAACAATAATAATTCTCCACTGCCTTCTACTAATATTCATATATACCATCGACCCACTTCCTGTGTCTGTTACCATCATAGCCTGAAATAACACACAGTATTTTCCTTATTTTCTCTCTTCTTTACCTAAAAAAGAAGGGCTGATACTTGAAGCATTGATGACTTATTCCTTTTCCAATTAACTTAATATACTGACTTCATTATATTTTTTATCAAATGTTTGTTATTTGTTAAACTGCAAACAGGCATGTGTCTAGTCATAACTGATTTGTATAATAGTAAAAGGTTGATGTCTGGATAATTTCTACACTATGGGTTAGGAATAAATAAATATATGCAATACATATATTGGTATCCTGTCAGTTACAATGATGAGGGTTCCAGTTGATCTGATCAACGGATCAGCATGCTCATGAAATTAACACTGCAAGTGGCTGAGCATTCCTTAGACACACGTACCCTTATTGCAATTCTCACGAAGATTCAGTGTGACACACTGAATGTGACAAGGCTGACCCTTTGCAATGCGGGGACAACTCATTTTTGCCAGCTGCTTTGACTGAAGCAACATGAAATAAAGTGTCTTGCCCAAGCACACAATGTACTGCCAGATATTGGACTGAACACCTTATGATTGTGGGCCAAATGCCCTAACCACTAAGCCACACATCTTCACCTATATGCGATGATAGCCATATGGATTCTATGAATTTTGATGAATTGCAAAGAAACAATAAAACTGGTCACTTTGATTCTCATTTTAAATGGCTGAGCTCTCATTGGATATAATTGCAAAGAAACACTAAATATATTTGGATATTATTTGATATATTTATTTAATAATAACCCATGTTATATTGGGACTGTTGTGAATATTTATATGAGGTTGTCTCACATGAAATGTTGCATTTGAAAAAGGAAACATTAAAATTGTTTTTTAAGTTTTAGAATATTCATTTATTTAATCAAAATATGACCATTGTTAATTTATGAACTTCATCCAATGTTCCTCTAAGACATATACTTGTCATCTTTTACACTGATAAATTGTTGGAATGCTTCAATTATCTCTTATTTATTTAAGAATGTTTTATTGCATATAGCAAGTTTGAAGTGTTTAAATATGTGATAATCAGTAGGAGAGATATCAGGAGAATAAGGAGGATGTGTCAAAGTTTCATAATTCAGGCTCTGCAACTTGTGCACTGCAGCTTGAGAAGTATGAGGCCATATGTTATCATGAAGTAAAATTGGGCCACCACTATTCACTAATTTGGGTTGCTTCTTTTTTTAATTTTTCATGCATAAAATTTTCTAACAAAAGGATGTTGTTATAGTTTCTCCTTGTTGAAAAAATGAAAAATGAATAACCCCCTTTGTTGACCACCATAGAATGACCATCAACTTTTCAAGGTGTAGTGGTGGTTTTCAGTAGTGTTTTGGTAACTCCCCTGTACCTAACCACTATCCTGTCCTCTTGCTGTTATCAAAGAGTATCCATTTCTCATCATACGGAATGAGTCAATACAAAAATGGTTCTCTTTCAAACTGAGAAATCAACATGCAATACACTGTAAGGTGTCTGTTTTCTTGAACCTCATTAAATTGAAGGAGAACAAACCTATCCATCTTTTTGATTTCTCCAATTTTCTTCAAGTGTCAAGAAGTAGTTGTGGGAGATGTCTGGAGCTCCGATCCGATTTTTCAGATAGTTGGTCTCGGATTTTGTTTTACCAAAGCATTCAATTCATCATGCTGAATAACTGATTTTAGTCTCCCTCTTGCTTCATTTTTGAGGCTTCCATTTATTGAACAAAATCTTTGGAACCATCTCTGAACAGTTCTAATGTCAACAGAATCATAACCAAAAGCCTACTTGATGTTTTGTAGAGCTTCGGTGGCAGACTGACCCAACTTGTATTCATACAAGAAAATCACTCAGCGTTGTTCAGTTGTCAACATTGTCATAAGAGCTGTGGGTAGCAATTTTGAATAATTGTATTGTCTAGAAAGAAAAAGAGTTAAGAGTAAACACAAGCATATACATAGAAACTCATTAAAAATGCATTTGTAGATGACTCATAAGAAGCCTATTTAAAATATATTTCATGTGAGACAACCTAATAAATCTGTGAATAGATCTATTTTTAAGGTATGATTCCTATTCTTTGTTACTTGCCCCTGTCACATAGTTTTCTCCATCTTTTTTGCCTCTCTTACAATTTTCAGCATATTTCTATTTGCCTTTCATTGAGAAATTTCCTCTTTCTAATTCTTGTCTTATTTTCTTAGTTTCCTTACTCCTTGTTTATCTCTCACCCAACTACTCTGACCCAATTACTCTCTCTCTCTCTCTCTCTCTCTCTCTCCCTCCCTCCCTCTCTCTCTCTCTCTCTCGCTCTCTCTCTCTCTCTCTCTCTCTCTCTCTCACTTTTCAGCTGCCATATAATTCTCTAAATTTTAATGCTATTTCCATTTCCTTGATTCCATTTCATGCCAAAACACAACTTTTCTTTTATTCTTCACTCCCAGTTAAAAGATAAAGGCTGAAATTTTAAACTCTAGACTTATGTCAGATTCACTTTACCAATCTTGAATTTTCCCATTTACTGATTTTACAGATTTGCGGATATTATTTCATCTGGTCATTCAGGATACAAATATGGATATAAGGTAAGTTCTCAGAAGAGAAGAGCAGTAATTCTTTATAAATTTTATATTTTATAGACAAGTTTTCCGCATAGATTGTAACAAATGGTTTCTTGAGAATTTCATCAATGGATTTGCATAAAAGGAATGTTGTATGTTCTGTTTATGAATATTTTTATATATTCTTGCACATTGGTACAACAGGCTGCAAATTTTACACTGGTAGAGCAAGCTATTATTCTTCAGACTGGTAGAACCATCTACTATTTTCCAGTAGATAGAACTGTCTATTTTATCTCTTATTGGTAGATATAGCAACTATATTTCATATATTTACAGTAGCCTTTCATGTTTTATATTTATGACAAGTGTAATTGTCTTCGTTTTAGTAGGGATGTGAACTGTTTATAGTACTAGACCAGTCTAGTATTTTCGATGGCACCCGACAATTCTTCACATGACAGTTCAGCACTGACAATTCAATGCATAACAATTTACCACATCTTTTCAATTTTGAGATTAATATCAAAATCCATTTAATAAGATGTGTTTGTGTGCTTTCTGTGATAAACTCCACTCCATAGGGCTTGTTTTTTATTTTAAAATTAGCAAATGTTTGTAACCAACTGGAATCCCGAAAAAGAAAAATATACCATCCTAGGTTTACAAAATAACAAGAATGAAATGGCATACTTGTATAAATAGCAAAAATGGTTTGGGGACTGTTAATAATTGAAAATGCCACCACTTATTCAATGGTTGTTAATGTTAATAATCTAAAACATTATCACGAATTCACAAAGTTACAAAGTTCAGAAATTTTGAAACAAAGAATTAAACTGAATTTCATATACACATGACCATGATGCACTAAATTGTCTTTGCACTGAAGTATCACTTCAAAATTTTAAATATTGGTAGAACCAAACTACTATTTTTCATATTAGTTGAACCAGTTTCTATTTTCGCTAGATGTTTAATTGAATGTGTGAAGTCTGGACATCCCTTGATTTGGTTAACTAACATTTCTCTTAAAAAAGTGTTTGTAAGTGTACCTTGGTAAAGTGTGGCAAGAAAAACTTCAATTTACATGCGTTATACATTTGTGTGTGTGTGTAATATAAAGGATGAAAATAGTTGTAACATCACCAACAGTAACTGAACATTGTGTCTGCTGTAAATTGTATAGCAATGTTAACCACTGCAAGAAAGCAGCTTTGTGACTTCAAGTGCCCAAATAAGGAATCTTTCCATAACAAGCCTGGAGTACCCAAACCAGAAGCTTGTCAATGGGGAACTCATTTCATACAGTATCTAGGTATGGTGTTATAAACAAGAATACACATACTTTATAAGACTATCGATAGGAATTGAATGTTGTCTCTCCTGTAAATTCTCGTCTTTCTTCATCCCTTATCTATTTGTCTTTACTTTTGTACCCCTTAACTTCTCTGAATGAGAAAACCCCTTACCCTACTGATTAGTATATATCTAATACCCAGCTTCTATCTGCCTCTTTCCCACTATAGAATACCACACTCATTCTTCTTTTAGTATTTCTCCAGCATTGGAACTGCTAACATCTATTGATATGTAGATAGGGAAGTAGAGTTAGAAAAAAAGAAAGGTTATATGCATGGGAATCATTAATTCCTATTTTAGCTCATAGAAATGAGAAGAGAGGCAACTGCGAGGAAAATTATACTAGATATACTATGGGTGTGAAGACCTGCAAAGGAAGGACAGGAAGTAGAACTACTGTGGATGGACCAAAGAGGTAGTGTGGTTAGGCTAAAAGCTAATGGCGATCCAAAATACTATCTTTTTTACATTTAGAACTGTAGAAGAACTAGAAGGACCTAAAGAATTTGTATGCAAACATGGAGAAGGCTCTATGCTGTTTATTTAGCAACCGTGTAGTGTTAATCAGTAAGATTTGTAGGGTTGCTTTCAGGCTTAACCAACATAGAGCATGCTGGTCCTGGTATGGAGGATTGGAGTCTATGATGGACCGGTTAAGCTGTACGGTATCATCATCTTTCTGCTCAGCTAGAGAGGTGGATTTGCTACTTTCCTTGTAGTAGTTTAGATGTGTTAAGTATCTTTGCTTGAAATTAATTGTGGAACCAATATTGTCCTTAATAGAATTGTTAAGGGTATTACGAACCATACCATGAGTTTGCAAAAGGCATTTATTCATAGATTTGAAACTGAAAATGGACCTATTTGGGAAGAGAGTATTCCTGCTATGTGAGTGGGAGACTATTCTGTTAGAGGGCATACTATAGTTTCACGCCGTTCCCTCAACTCTACTCTTAGGGTATTGGCTTTCAATGTTACTCGTATCACTATTGTAGGGATTAATAAACGAGAGTATACATATTCCAGATTTCTAGGGGAGAATAATAATGTTTTATTACTATCATCATTAAGGCAGCGAGCTAGCAGAATTGTTAACATGCTGGACGAAATGCTTAGCGGTATTTCGCCCGCTACATTGAGTTCAAATTCTGTCGAGGTCGATTTTGACCTTCATCTTTTCCGAGTCAATTAATTAACTACCAGTGAAACGCTAGGGTAGGGTGCATCAAATCGACTGCTCCCCCACTTCCTCAAAATTTCAAGCCTTCTGCCAATAGTAGAAAGGATTATTATTAGATCATCCCATGAATAATATGGTTTTATCAGTTACATGCACTAACAGTCGGTCGGGGATGGAATAAACTACCTGCATCAACCTGCTATAAAAGCAGGTAGTAATTTTACCTTATTCTTAGTGTAAGTTTTGAAGAGTGCAGTTCAATTTTAACAGTTATTTTTTCAGCGCTATAATGGAAGTGACAAAGGAGCATATTTGGCATATTTTGCTTTATGAGTTCAATAAAGGCAACAACACAATGGAAAGTACAAGGAATATTAATACAGTATATGAGTATTGGACAATAAGTGTAAGCCAGTGTCAACAGGAGTTCCAGAAATTCTGAGCTGGCAACTACAGCCTAGAAGACATGCCTCATCTTAGAAGATCTGTAGAGCTCGACGAGGATGTTCTGCAAAATCCCATAGTAACTGTTGAGGAACTAGCAGAGAAGCTTAGATTCACCTTTCTTCAATACCTGCATGCCACCAGAAAAGTCAGCAAGTTGGGTCAAGGGGTTCCTCTCAAACTTTCTAATCTTATCCTGTATCTAATCCTGTGCAGAGAGTTAATATCTGCTCTTCTTTGCTGTCACGTCTCATGAACGAACCTTTTATGGCCCAAGACATGAGGAGGAGAAATGGGTTCTCTAAAAAAATGTCAAGAACTGAAGACAGTGGGTAGGGAAAGGAGAAAACCAGCACCCCAGGCTAAAGAAGGTCTTCACCCATGGAAGGTATTATTACCTATTTTGTAGGATTTGAAAGGTTTAATTATCTTTGAACTTTTAAACCCAAATCAAGTAACAAAGGAGATCTACTGCAAGCAGCTTCAGCGGCTTATATCAGCACTAGAAGTAAAATGACTATCTTTGGTTTCCAGACAAAAGTTGTCCTTCCATTAAGATACTGCTTGGCCACATACAGCAAGGATGACCAGTAAAATATCAATAATGGCTGGAGACAGAGACCCCATGGACTACATTACACATTGACTATGCCGGACTGGTAAACGACGCTTACTACCTAATCGTAATAGATAGCTGTACTAAGTGTCTGGAAGCTTGCAGGTGCTGTAAACCAGCCTGTAAGACTACAAAGTTGTTATACGAACTGTTTGTGCAATATGGTGTCCCTGACACACTAGTTTCAGACAACGGAATGCAGTTCTCTGTGTATGAATCCAAGAACTTCTGTAAAAGGCATACAATAAAGCATATTTTCACTCCACCCTACCACTGGAGGTCAAATGGGCAGGGAGAAAGATTTGTGGACACTTTCAGAGAGCATTAAGAAAAGCGAGAAACAGATTAAGTAACAACAAAACATTGACCAATTTCTTAAGAATATACAGAATGACTCCCAATCCAAGTACAAATTCGGGGAAGTCTCCCACAGAATTGATGTTTGCAAGAAGAATAAAATCCATTTTTGATAAGCTATTACCAGAGAAAAAAAATACATAAAGGAAATACATCGAGATAGGTGATTAAGTGCATTTTAAAACCTATAGAAACAGTAAAGAAAGCTGGGAAGATGGCATTATTACCAGAAATTAGATGTATCAAATTAAAGGGGCACATAAGAGACATATAAACCAGGTAAAGAAGAGGCATACCCAAGATCAGGAAAAAATTCTCATGTAAGTATTCAGTGAAATATTTGATAGGGTCCCGTAGAACCAGCATGAGAAAAAGAAAACAGATTGAACACCTTGAAATAATGCCCAAGCAAAAATGATACTACAATATTTTTTTAAATTCCTTATTCCTTTGGAACATGAAATCTCAAAATGGGAGATTTGGTGCGAAAATACAACGACCCCTGGCGAGAATGGACTGGACCTCTACATATAAATGGTAGCAGTCTGAGTAAGTCAGGCAAGCAAGGCAAGGGTCACCGTTTGGCTTACGTTCCCACGTTGTTGGCAAAGTAGCAAAACTGTTCTGCACGCAGTCATACAGTGTCCATGTATCTCGGACCTGTGGGTTTCTACCGAACAAGTACTATCACAGCTGAGAGTTCATCTGTCAGCTGAGTCAATTATTAAGATTGTTCCGCCGTCTCCTCTAAAAGAAGAGAAATTTTGTTTTCTAGCTGTTATAGCTATAGTAAAAGAGGTGATATGGAAGATGCGTGGAAGAGGTATTGCATCAGGAACCTTCATCTCCAGGCATGCTTTAGTAAACCTCTTTTTATATCACCTAAGAAGGAAAGCACGTCTGGAGAAGAAATGCCTGACAGCAAAAATGCACGGAAGAAGATGGAAGAGAATAGCTCGAATGTTGGGTATGCAAGTGCCAAATTAAGCGGGATATAAAAAAAAAGGACAAAATAAATGGTACAACGTAGGAATTTGCTTGATTGAGTCAAACCCATTCCATGTCCATTTACTTTTTGTCTCACCTTCTTTCGTAATTATGTTTATTCATATCATTTGATAAGTCCCTGACCCCATTTGTCCCTTGTATTATCCCCTTTTTGTTTAACACTTGTGTGTTGATAGTCAAAACTGGAGTTCAAAGTATTGGATTGTTGATTCGTAAACGATTGTTGTTACGTGTTGTTACTAGCCGTTTGTTTCGATTATATTGTTATTACACTGTTGTAGTGTTTTCGTTTATCCATAAGGATAAAACACATACATACATACATACATACAAACATACATGCTGCATGCATTAGTATTAATCAGGGAGAATGAGTGCTCTCAACATCATAATAGTAAATAAATATTCTTTACTTTTGAGTTATCCAGACTACCATTGGTTCCATGTAGGAAGAGATATCTCTCAACAATTATTCAAGTCTGTCACATGGGACGTTGGTGTTTGTCTCCACCACATCATCATCATCGTCATTATTAAGTAACTTCCATTTTCCTTGATGACATGGGTTGGACAATTCAATAGCATCCAATGATTTAAAGGACTGTGTTTAGCTTCAGTGTCTCATTTGGTTTCTATTTATTGACAAAAAGCGAAAAATAATTAGAGAGTATAATATGTAAGTTGAATTGTATTGGCTTCATATACAGAGGAAGAAAGATTTTGAAGGATGTAGTCACCAGTTGGACCTTCCTAAGCCTCTTACATTGGAAGATAAATACCAAGTGAACAGAAACATTGACTTGGTTTTAATTTTCAGTTTCAATTCTTAGTTTCATTTTCTGCTTGAAGAGAAATAAGAAGTTATCATAGCTTTGTATTTCACTTACCATAAAATTGTTGTCATGTGCTTCATATAGAACAATCAATATGATAAATACTATTAAATATCATCATTATCATTTAAACACCTATTTTTCTGTACTCACACATTTGTTGCATAGGTCTATTATATTGTATATCACAATTCCTCTTGACCCTGCATAATTTTATTTGTTAAACCCAGCACCCAGCATTCTCATGTCACAGTTCACCATTTCTTCTGGTGTCCTTTAATTAGTCTTACTCTTCTCTGTATTCCTCCATCATCTCAGCCAGAACTGTCAATGTATAAAATGCATCAGAGACCAAGCAAGGTTAACATACACTGACTCTGTTGGCTTTGAAGGAGCCATATTTCTTTAAGCTATATTCTGTCATGAATGTTATATGAAACCACCATTATATTCTTGTAGGTATTATTCAGAAATAATTCTTTGTTCCAATTCCAAATATTAGCAGTCTGATAGAAAGAAGGTTTAGAACATTGGTGTTAAAAGGTCTGCCAAGGCTGGAGGTGCAATTCATTTTTAAGGGTTCATCTATTAAAGAATCTTCCAATTCATGGAAACTGCAAAAATATTTAATAATGCAACCTTTTAACTGTTTGTTTTACTCATTTTCCCATTCTTTTTAGTCATTTTTAAAAGAAGTATTTGAGGTGTTACATACATTCCTCAGTGTGACAGGGCTTACAAGTTTTATACAAACATTTCAATTGGTTAAATAAAATCATGTGGTACTGTTTCTATCCAGAGGATTTCATCCATTCAAATCCCATGTCAAAACCAGTGTACCAGTGTAAAAACTATAAATAAGAGAAAAAGAAATCATGTACTTGTATTAAATGGATTGGATTATCTCCACCAGATAATTGTGGCTACATTCATATCTTGTACTATTTGTATTCAGTTATGTCTTCTCTGTATGATTTGTTGTAAAATTTGAGACTCTGTGATATAGAATTAATGTCAGTCCTTGGAACTCCATCATGTTTCTCTAATATTCAATATCATTTCTTTTGTTTTCAGAACTTTGTTAAATACAGCATAGAAGAAGAGAGGTAATGCAAGGAACACATTGTTAAATTTGATAATATATAAGTATATATATGTTAGAATTTCAGCTATGGTGTAGAATGAATTTAACAACTTCACTCAGCTGAGATTATCCTAGTAAATGCTAAACAAAAACTTCTTATAAATCAGTTTATTATTGAATTTCCATATAAATCTTTTCTCATAATATGTTGGAATTACACTGAATTCTTATTCTTCCAAATCTTACTCGACTCTATCACTGGCATTATTTATAAACATCAGAAAGACAGAAATCAAAAGAAGGCTCAAAAAATTCAAAATTTGGTTGGCATTTTATATAGCAATCCATCATTTCTCTATGCTTATATATCTTCAGATAGGTATAGCATTAATGATTTTAACAATCATACACATTATTATTGGTGAAACAGTTTAGATTCTATGAAATTGATTTCTTTCTCTTATCATATAAGAAACAGATTTATGTAAATTAAACCAAAATTGAAACTGATTTGTATTTATAATTGAAACTGATTTGTATTTATAATTGTAATTATAATTGTAATTATAATTTTAATTATATTCATGCATAGGAGAGGAGAGAGAGAGAGAGAGAGAGAGAGAGAGAGAGAGAGAGAGAGAAAGAGAGAGAGAGAGATTTACTGATTTGGGAATTCTATTTTCTGGCAAGAGACTTGAGTTAAGTTTGTATGTTTAAAATGAAAAGATTTAATCATGGAAGACGAATGAGAGCCAGACACAACATATATTATTATATTCACTCTATTATATTTTCTTATAAATTTTAAGTATGAGTAAGTCACAAAAGGTTACATCAAACCGATGATTTGTGGCAGTTTGGGATGAAGATTAAAATAAACAGTTTTTTTATTGTTACTTAACAATTCTACAGAATACAGTTTCATCTCCTTCTCAAGATGTTGAGGAGTAAGCAACAATTAAAGAATGAAGATCAATTTATGAGAAATCTTGGTTTTTGTGTTCCTCAACAAAAATAATTCAAAGTAAAATATGAGAATTGTAAAATAAAGACAGTGAATTAAGTGAAGTGGAAAAAGGAAAGATAACAAAGATTGAAGCAAAAGACTATCTATTTTAAGAGGGAAAAGAGAGAAAATTAAAGGAAGGAGAAATGGATTGTCCATGTCTTATTTCAGATGGTCATCATAGTAATGGATACAGGAATGGGTAGCAGGTATGTGATTTCTAGTAGAGGAGAGTGGAAATGGGTTGTTGAAGTCTATGTGGAACTCAAATAAAGAGAAATAAGGAAAGAATGAAGAGCAACATCTGTGTGTTGACAGGTGTGTGTTGTGAGGTGTATGCCCCTATACAGCATTTATGTGTGAGCGGGTAAGTGTAAACGAAATAAGAAAAAATAGCTGAAAATGAAATAAGGAAAGAGTAAAGAGTGACAGGTGTGTGTCACTATACAGTATGTATATGTGAGAGGGTGAGGGTAAGATTCAAGTAGTGTGAATATGCATGTATATGTGGTGCGTGAAAAATGAGGGAAGGACTTACAGAAAAAGGAGCAGTTTTTAATTCCAGTGGGTGACAGTACTTATAAAGGGACAGTTAATCAAGTGTAGAGGAGGAGGTTGAAAAGCGAAAGGAAGGAATTTGGGTAAAACAAATTAATAACCAATTCTAGTTACTGATGGATGCTTCTAAAAGGAAAACCAATCATTGTCCAGAAAGAATTTGGCTGGTGGATGAAGTGTGGTATTGGAGAAATCTGTAACTTCCACCTACATGTTGACCAATCATTTTCACACCTGTCTCATCTTTACATGTGTTAGTAACTCAACCCCATGACGTTTCCAATATTAACCATTTGATCCTGGTTACAGGTTTCCATTTCATATACTTCACTCTCTCCAAGAATGACTTGCAGACCCAGAAAAGCCCCATGTGTTTCTCGTAAGCTTGTTTTAGGACCAGGTTTCTTAGTAATTTGATTGAAGGATGTGAGTGTTTATGTTGTCTGCATATGAAGCTGTCTATGTGTATTAAGGAAGTAAGGAAAGGTTGTGTAGGAATAGATTGAAAACACAATGGAGATGCCCAACAGATTCGATTTGGGAAATTATATTCTCAAAGTGTTGTTCTTGTATACTACATAGACAAGGCAGTTTGATAGACTGCTTGCTCACCAGCATTTGGTATTGTTCACTGGAGAGAGTAGAGAGATTGCAATATTTCCAGACTGCTGTGCTACATACCATACATTTCATAATTGAATGTCTTAGTGTGCATGTGTACTGTAGTCTCAGATGGAGACATGGTAGAACTGGCAAGATGAATCTCTGGTTCATACCTTCTTGTTTGCTAAACTATCTGTGTGTTGTATGACTGTGCAATCAGGGATGACCTGTGCAGAAAACAACAACCACAATAATAATAGTTCCTCACTTTCTTCTATTAAAACCTATATGTACCATCTACTCACTACTTGTGTCTGTTACCAATATGCCCTGAAATAGCACACAGTATTTCCCTTAATTTCTCTCTTCTTTACCTAAAAAGAAGCATTTGATGACTTATTCATTTCCCAAACAACTTAATATACTGAAGTTTTTATATTTTTTATCAAATGTTTGTTTGTTATTTGTTAAAATGTAAACATGCATGTGTCTAGTCATAACTGATTTGCATAACAGTAAAAGATTAATGGCTGGATAACAATTACTACACTATAAGTTAGGAATAAATAAATTATGGATCAATGGTTCAGCCATGTTTTGAAATTAACACTGCAAGTGGCTGAGCATTCCTTAGACATGTGTACCCTTGTTGCAGTTCTCATTGAGATTCAGTATGACACACTGAATTTGACAAGTCTGGCCCTTTGTAATACAGGGACAACTCATTTTTGCCAGCTGCATTGACTGAAGCAACATGAAAGTGTCTTGCCCAAGCACACAAATGCACTGCCAGATATTGGACTGAAGCCCTTATGATCATGGGCCAAATATCCCAACCACCAAACTATGCACCTTCACATATATGTGATAATAGCCATATGTATTCTTTGGCTCTTGGTGAATTGCAAAGAAACTATAAAACTAGTCACTTCGATTCTTATCCTTAATGGTTGAGACTTCATCGGTCACAATTGCAAAGAAACACTAAATATATATGGATATTATTTGATATATTAATCTAATAATAACCCATGTTATATTGGGACTGTAGTAAATATTTATGTATCTGTAAATAGATCTGTTTTTAAGGTATGATTCCTTTCCTTTGTCACATGTCCCTGTCACAAATAGTCCCTCCACCTTTCTATCACTCTTAGAATTTTCAGTATATTTTTACTTGTCTTCCTTTGAGAAAATGCCTCTTTCTAATTTTTGTCTTAATTTCTTAGATTCCTTTACTCTTTCTTCCCCTCTCACCCTTCATTTCGGACCGAATCACTCTCTCAGGTTATAACTTTCCACCTGCTACACAATTCCTTAAATTTTAATTCCATTTCCATTTCCTTGATTCTATTCCAAACAACAACACAACTTTTCTTCTACTTTTCGCTCTCTTTTGAATGATAAAGACTGAAATATTAGTCTCTAGACTCATCATGTCAAATTCACTTTACTAATCAGGAATTTTCTCATTTACTTATTTTACAGCAACACGAATAGTTTAAAGTTTCAAAGAACTATCTCATACTGTGTTCCAAGCTTTCCACTAAAAGCATCTATATTGGTAAGTGCTCAGAAAATCAGATAAGTAATTATTTTTAATTTTCTATAATTCTTGATTAGTTCTATTTGCATAAACTAAAACGAATGGTTTGTTGAGAATTTCATTCATTTTTTTTTTGTTTTTTTTATAAAAAGAATGCTGTATGCTATTTTTTGAAATATTTTTATATATTCTCCAACATTGATACAACAGGCTACTATTTTTTATGCCGGTAGACCAAGCTATTATTCTTCAGACTGGTAGAGCCATCTACCAGTTTTCCAATAGGAAGATCGAGCAACCATATGCAATACATTTACAGCAGGCTTCTTTATGTCATGTTATTATGGCCAATGTAGTAGTTTTCATTTTAGAATTATTGGATACTGTTTTCAGTATTCGAACAATGAGCTACTGTATATAATACTGGTAGACCAGACTAGTAGTCTTGATATTTGTTAAGTAAGCTGCTAGTTTACATATTATTAGAGGTGGAAAATTATTTTAGATAAGATGGAGCCTAACTACTATTTTTCATATCAGTAGAGCCAGTTCCTAATTTCCCCAGATGTAAGACAATCAAGGGATGGTATATCTTATAAACAAGAAGATAGAAAAAATGTTCTAAGAACATTTATAGGAATAGAATACTATCTCTCCAGTAAATTATTTAGCCATGCTAACCGATGCACCAAAGTGGGATAACAAATTTAACCATCTAAGTTAGAACCCCTAAGTTAACAAACTGAGATAGACGTACGTGTTGTTTGTCGTTGGGAACTCAGATCTTACAGTTTCAAAGTATAATAATATTCATAGAAAATGGAAAATGGACATTAAATGATGAAGATGATGATGATGATGATGATATATATATATATATCTTCCTCTGTACTACTACGTATCTCGCTTTACCCCTCTCGTTCTTCCTCTGTTACTACTACGTATCTCTTTTTCCCCCTCGTATTTCCTCTCTTTCTCTTTTCCTCTCGTTGCTCACCTATTCTTCTACTTCCTCCCTCTACCACTCTCTCTCTTCCCTTTACACCGGCATGGTCACATGCTTCCGGTCAATAATCCTTTCCTTCCTTGGCTTTCGCCAAGCAACGCACGCACCACTTTGTCCCTCTCGGGTCCGTGCCTCATCGCATTCATACACACATAATTTTTCTCGTCTGGCCGTAAAGCCTTTTCTGTTTGTTTTCCTGTCTTGTTTTTTGTCCGCCACTACATTCCTCCATGGCTAGATTTAATTTGCGTATACAAATTTAATCTGCGCTCCATGGGACGAGCCGTTTTAGCGATGTGTCCTGCCCAAGCTCGTCGAAACGCCGGTGTTAAAACGTGGGTGGCTGATGAAGGAAAATGTTCTCTATGTGGCTCGTGTGTTCTCGTCTACGTTTGTTTGCAATGTCCTGTACCCAGATATGCACCTATACATACAGGTGGATGTCGGTATGCACATACCTGTACGTATATATGCATATACTCATTTACTATTTGTTTTTATATATATATATATATCATTCACACACAATAGTGTGTGAATAATATTCTTAATGTTAACATTTTACTCTGTCACGACCACTTCTAACTCAGTTTTTAACCAAATTAGATGATGTCCACATTTTTAGATTGTTCACATCCTTAGCTACATTTTCAGCTACAAAATTTGAAAATTGCCTTGGTAGAAAAAAGTTTCAGTAAAATATATGAGGTCAATAACAAGAGAGTAACGCCTGAAATCAACTTTGAGTCCAAATATTTTTCCTTTAAATGAATTTGTATTTTCTTTTAGCTTACATGATAGATCACGGCAAGAGAAATTTATCCATGCTACTTATATACAAAAATATTCAGTAGAAAAAGTACTGAGGTGAAAACCGGCCAAAAATAGAAGATTAATGCCTGAAGTCGAATTTGACTCCATATATTATTCTTATTTCAAAAGATAACTATATCCAAATTCCTGATAGATCGCCACTAGATTAATTACTAAAACACTACTGGGGATAAAATGTGCTGAAAAAAGCAAATTCAAAACTTTCACTTTATTACCTCATATGATAGGACTCATCAAGACGAGTGTCGTGATGCTAATCTTTTCAAAAAATATTCACAAACTACCGTATGTAAATAATATTCTGATAGGGTGGAAGCTCTATGACATTTCGTCTGTCTCTACATTCTGAGTTCATATTCCACCAAGGTCATCCTTGCCTTTTATCTTTACAGTACTCAATAAAATGAGTATCAGCTGAGCACCGGGGTCAATGTAATCAACTTCCCTCCCCTCCGGATTTGGTCTTCAGCCAAAATTGAAAACTAATATTGCAAAATGTTTGATTCAACTCAGTATTTAGGTTTCTTGCAAAGATCCACCTCATATTCATAGAATAGACTATATTGTAATAAGTAGCTATTGTAATAAATATTATTCACACACGCTGTGTGTCTTACACACACTTAACAAGAAAACTTTTCACACACTCTACCACAACAAACCAATCTACATCTCCACCTCTCTTCTCTTTCTCACATTTCCTTCTACATACACTATGCCTAGCTCTCACTTCCCAATCCTGTCTTCATGGCCCTGTTCCTCTGTATCTTAGCTATCCAGTAGTCCCCCGATTCTATATATGCTCAAGTTTTCTGCCATTTACTCATACTCTCTAATTACACTCCCTTCGCAACATCCTGCCACGTATTATGTTGTTGAAATCTCAAGAGTATACCCTGGCACTTGCCACCATCTAAATCTCTTTCTTCCTTTCCTCAGTCATCCCATTTATATTCTGATCCCCATTCCTTGTGAGTATGCCCGGCATTTTGCCACCATCTCTATCCTGCTGTCTCCCACTCTCTTTCCTTCTGCTGCACTTCTCTCAGGTTGGGTAGCTGTGTATTTCCTTTGCAGTAGTGCACCTGTTTCCGTTTTCATTTCTGATCTCTCTCTTTCTCTCTCTCTCTCTCTCTCTCTCTCTCCCCATCCGGGTAACCTTGTACTTCCTTTACAGCAAGGCATCTGTATCTGTCTCACTATAACCTTTCATCATCCAACACCAGGTCACCTCCTCCAATGCCTCCTCCTCCACTGAAAGTCTTTTGTCTTCCAAGTACTTGGTGACCCTGGCAGAGTAGGTGCCACTTCAAAAGCCCCCAGTCCACACTGTAAACTGGTTGATGTTCTGAAGAGCATCCAGCTGTAACAACCTTGCCAAAACTGATCTCACCCGTGTTTGTGCTACATAAAAAGCACTACTGACCTTGCCTGTGCTTATCCCATGTAAAAAGCACTAAGTACATTCTGCTGAGTGGTTGATGTTAGGGAGGGCATCCAGCTGTAAAAATCCTGCCAAAACAGTCACAGAAGTCTGGTGCAGGCTTTGGCTTGGCCAGCTCTTGTGAGACCGTCTGACCCATGCTAACATTGAAGGCGGATGTTAAACGATGGGGATGATGACACAGCAGTGTGTGAATAATATTCTGAAGGTCAACATTTACTCACTCGTGACCACTTCTAGGCTTTGTCACTAATACAGATTTTTACCAAATTTGATGGTGTTTATACATTTTTAGATTGGTCACCTCCTAAGGTACATTTTGAGCTACAAAATTTGAAATTTGGTTCAGTAGAAAAAGAAGCTGAGATTTCAAATATGTAAGGTCAAAAAGGGAAGAATAACGCCTGATATCCACTTAAGAGATATACACAAGATGCTGCATACATAGTTTAGTAAATGCACACACACACACACACACACACACACACACACACACACACACACACACACACACACACACACACTCATGCACATACACATAAGTAACTTTTAAAATGCCCCTGAAGAGAAACAAAGGTGAGTGTGACAAATATGTAGCATTAAGGAGAGAGGGGTAAGTTGACAACAATTGATGACAAATGGACTCTTTACTGCTGTCCATCATAAATAAATACTTACACACACACACACACAGACACACACACACACACACACACACATATATATTTATGCTTCTTCCAGAAAAATGTTATTGAGGTTTAAAGTTTAATCACTTTCACCTAATCAAAAAAAAAAAAATGATTTAGAAGCTGGTATTTTCTGCATCATAGTTGTCAATCACAAAATGAAATCAAAATCATTATACGATGAGGAAATTTTATGAAACAAACAAAAGCAATTCTGAAGTTTTAATGAGTTTTTTTTTTACATTATCTACATTTGACGGATATTTGTCCTCATCTTGTTTGTTTTTAATATGTTTTGGCTGATATACCTTCCAGCTTTCATCAGGTGTTTTGGGGAAATTTCGAACCTGGGTCCTCGTTCCTAAGTGTTTTTTTCGATGTTATTATCATTATTATTATTCAGGTCACTACCTGGAATCGAACTCAGAATTTTGGGGTTAGTAGCCCACGCTCTTAATCATTATGCCATATGCCCGTAGGCAATTATGGAGTGAGTAAATGTTGACCTTAAGAATATTATTCACATACTGCTGTGTCATCATCATTATCATCATCATTTAATGTCTGCCTTCCATGCTAGCATGGGTCAGACGGTTTCACAAGAGCTAGCCAAGCTGAAGCCTGCATCAGACTTCCATCAAATGTAAATAATGTACATAATTCCTCATCTCTTAAATATAGAACTGAGTTGTTGTTTTTTTTTTTTTGTTTGCTTTTAAACTTTAATTCAGTATTAAGAGTAGCAGAATTTGGATTATTATTTCTTAGGGTAAACTGACAGGGTTTTTACTTTCATATGGTATGACTGGATTTTCATAGTAGCAAGATTCAGATTATTTTATTTTCAGGCAAGTTGACAAGAACAGTAGCTGAATTTATTTTTATTTTACATGAATTTCGACTAACAACCTAACTTTGCCCTAACACAGTCAGGTGGCTCCTCCTGCCTTATGGTTGATGCATTGGCTATTTTTGCATTTTTTAAAATTTACCACTAGCCATGGCTTTTACTATTCATATGATCAGATTCTCTTCTTACTATACAGTTGATATATTCTCATACCTCTTCTTGCTAGCTCTTCTTACTCTATATAGATATAGCTCATTTATTTCTTGATTTTGTAATAAGATTAGTATTACATTAATATTCAATATTATATGGAAAATTATTTTACAGAATGAATTTTTGCATTTTTGCTTTTTGGCATGTTCGTATTATGCACTTTATTTCAATATAAACATTTTATATACAGTGAAGATATAGAATCTAATATTTTTTACAATTATAATTACATTTCTCATTATCCTAAAAAAATTATTAATTTTAAAGGAAATATATAGACAGGTGGGTTTCATTTAATTTAAATATTTTTTAACAAAACAATATTTATTACCTTTATTGCCTGGAAAAAAGTGGATTACATTGAAAAATGCGGCTGCATGCATGTATGTTGATATTTTTAAGTCATTACACCTGGATAAGTGCAGAACAAGACTTCTACAGTAGAATTGCCTAATTTGTCACTTCTAAAAGAATCTAAAAGATATTTAAAATTAAAATTCTATTGCAGCCGAGAATAACATTTTAAAAATTAAAATACCTTATATTAGGAAAATTTGAGATAATTTATTTTATTTATTATGAGAATCTAAAAACAATTAAATCTTTAAAAGTATGGTACAAAAATAATGAAAAATAAATTTAAACAAAAAAATCTTTTTAACCATTTCTTTTGAAATATACAATTAAAATAGTCATTTTATTTAGTTGTATCAAGTACGAACACTAAAATATGAAGTTGTAAATAGTATTGCACAAGATTTCTTTTCACTTCAATTGAAATCCCATTACAAAAAAACCCATCATTGATTGCAGCAAAATTATCATTAAATGGTTTCAAATCAACCACATGCTCAGTCAGTTCTTTCACATTAAAAAAAAAAAACAATTTAATCTGACAAATAAATCATAAGTAAAGTTTATTAGTTAGCATTGGTATAATAGATTTAGTCTAATTCAGCTTTTGCTAATTCATTACTTCACCTAATTCATCACTTTCAGTTTTCTCCTACGGATGACTAATTACGTGAATTCTACTGTATTTTTTAAAAATAAATCTTATTTCATTTTTAAAATACTGCTTTCTCCAAAAATAAGCCCATGGGCTTAAATACAGACTTAAATATAATTTTGCTTAAATAATTTTTCTTCTAAAAATAATAAAAATTACTGGGGATATACATGAAAAGAGTTTCTATAGGCTTATAATTAGATGGCTTATTTTTGGAAAAACCCATAATATTTTTATAGTTTTTGTTTTAATAAAATATAGTATATTCTAAAAATGCATTCTCAGCTGCAATATTTTAAGTATAGTAGAATTTTAGTTTTAAGTACGTTTTAGTTTCCTTTAGAGGTGACAAATTAGGCAAATTCTACTGCAGAAACCTTGTTCTGTACTTTGTACTTTTCCAGATGTAATAACTTAAGAATATTAACATGTCTGTGCCCACATTTTTCATTGTAAGTCAATTTTACCCTGATAAAGGATTTTGCTTTTTTTCAAATTCATAATGCATAAATATGGACTTAAGTGAGAAACTGAAATGTGCTGAGGCAACATGAATTGACTTTTATAATAAATATATTGATTATTCTGTGTATGCATTCTCCATTTTCTTTGTACTGTTAAAAAGTTTTCCCCTATATCAAAAAAATGGTAACACCAATAGCAATATTAGAAATAAGACATTTCTAAATCTCTCAGAGAGATTTAAGCAGTAGTGATACGATAAAGTTGTTGTATATTGTCAACTTAATGTGACAATCCCAATAAGGGAATATACTACTGCTGTTTAGCCCGACAGGAAGCGGTCCAGCTTCCTAGGGCTAAACAGCAGTAGTATATTCCCTTATTGGGATTGTCACATTAAGTTGACAATATACAACACCAATAGCAATGATTGGAATTTCGAAAGTGTAACATATTAATATCAAAGAGGAACCAATGATAAACACAAGTACATATGCATATGTAGAATTTCTGGTATCGTTCATCAATATAGAGCTAAACTGGTGTATGCTTGGATAAATACCTCAAGGAAAGAACAACTTCTTTTCACACAGACTTATTTAATACTTGTTTATATATATATATATAACAGATTAGTAATCTTGGTGAAATACTTCTTAAGCTTTCTACAGCTATTTCAGATATGTGTTTGGGTGCATTCATGGTTCAGTCTTATCAATTGATTGACTTATTGACTGAAAATATAGGCGACTGCCAGCTCAAGGCTATTGTCTTCAGAGCAAAAATAAAGATAAATGAAAAAAGAAAAAGAACATAATGAATGATATTTTAGCCTTACAATTGAAACCGGTCCAATAGTCCTATAATGATAACAGCATTATTGATCATGATTTTCATTGTTCATTTAAGATCTTTATTGTTGAAGACACATTTGGTTAACTTTCCAATTCTGTGTTCTATATCCTTTTGTGAGGTGCACTTGTTTGATAAAGGTTGTCCAGATATTAAAAATACTCTGCTTGTTCAGGAAGTGTATCAGAGATATTAACATCAAAATCAGCTAGGATGGTATTTGGGGCTGATTAAGCAAGGACCTTGGTTTTCTTAATGTTTACTCTGATGCCAAAGCGATGGTGGGTCATAGCAGAATTGTTCACAGTCTGTTTGAGTTCTTTGTCATCAGCATATTGAAGTTCTGAGATGTGTTAGATGTTTAGATTAAAATCTACTAAGATTAAAATGTCCACCATCATATTGATATCTGTTTAGATTATCTGGGGGAAATTTCTGAAGCATTGCAACCAGACACAAGGAGAATAGCGTTGGTGCCAAAATACATCCTTGTTTTAATATGCACCTAATTGGAAATTCTTCTGACAGCATGTTTTGGTGGAATACACATCCAGACATATTGTCATGCATTGCTTAAACCATAGAGGTAAATTGATCAGGAAATCCAAATTGACGAAGAACCTTTCACATTGCAGCTCTTGGAATGCTATCAAAGGCCTTTTCTAAGTCTTAGAAAACAAGGTAAATGGGGTTTTGTTGTTCTTTGCTTTTCACTTGTGGCATGGAATCCAATGTGGGTTTCATGCTATGAGAGGTACGGAATCCACATTTAGATTCTGGTAGGATCTTTTCAGCGATGGTCTTGATCCAGTTAAAAGGATCCTGGCAAAGACCTTTCCAGTGATGGAAAGTAATTATATTTCTCTATAGTCCTTTAGAAAGATGTTGGGATTCCTACATCTTCAGTATGAGGGAGAAGATGCAGATTTAAAAGGGTAAGTATCCATGATTGATCAGCTTGAAAGGGACGTTATCTAGGCCTGAAAACTACCTTGATCACATTTGCTTCATCACTTGCTTGAATTCCGATAAAGTAGATCTCATATTGATTTACAGCTGAAAGGGATGATTTGGAATGTTCCTCAGGAAGTTCCCAGCTGTGTTCAAGCTTCTCTTTACAAGGATGGAAAATGTTCCTTTCAGCATTGTAGTATGTCCTGTGGATCAGTCCAGAAAATTGTTTTGTTAGCTGCTGGAAAGAATCCAGTTGATTTTCATACTGGTCCAAATAGCTGTTTCATTCCAGCTTAGAAATTTCTGAGGTCACGTGAATCTTCATAGCCTTGATATTGAACTGATTTTTCATGTCCCCAAATATTCTGCAGTATTCTTAGTTTTCTTTGAAATCCCTGTTTTAGCTTCTGGAAATGCATTTGTTTTAGTCTGGATATTCAGTCTTGTACATGAGCCAGTCCATTATTCATTTTTGCTCAACCAGGTTGAGTTCAATGTTTTCATAAAACCAGTCTTGATTTGTCATTTAGATTGGTCGTTTACTGATTCATTTGTGTTTCAAAGGTGCTTCCAGTGTCAGGGTTTTGAAGTTTCGAGATGTTGTATCTTCTATCATATGATGGTTCATGTTGCATCTTTGGCCTTTTATGAATGGTGATTCTCATACGTGAAGTGATAAGGCGATCATTTCTCCAGTAATCTTCGGCATTAAAGCCCACTTTGGTGATGAAAATGTCTCATTTCTCTTGTTGCTGTATAATAGCATAGTCTATCAGATGTCAGTGTTTGGATCAGGGATGCAGACATGTGGTCTCAAAGTGAGTTGGAAGTCGAAATTGAGGATTCGTAATGAATAAATTATGTTCCATGCATAGACTTAGTAGCAGAACTCCATTGCAGTCACAATTCCTGACGCCTTTACCAATGACATTTTCCTTTATCCGATGATTCTTTCTTACACTTACATTGAAATTCCATAGTAACAATAGTGTGTCCATTGGTGGTATGTTGACAATCATGTCACTTAGGTCTTGGTAAAATTGATTCTTTGCTTCTTCATCAGCACCAAGAATTGGAAGGTGCCTTAAAGAGAAATACTTCCCAGAAGAGAGGCATCAATCATCTCCAAAGAGAAAGTATGCAGAAGTGTGCTCTTCCAGATGTTATGCAAAAGGCAGTAGCTGAGCAAGAGTCATTTTTGTGCATGGCATAAACAATTGTGCAGCAGCTGACCTGGCTGCATCACGAACCAACAATGAACCTTGCCCACCACTGTGCAAGACCACCGACCACAATCAACAGACATAGTATCGCCGCCCCTAACACCAGAACAGTCGTCATGCCAGTATTTTTACTAGATATTGGAGGTTTGTTGCATCACAACAAAAACAAAATATTTTTCCTGAGAGACCTTGTTGCATGCAATCAAGCCCTATTCATATCCCTCATGAAAACTCATCTTAGGTTTGATATAGAGGATGCAGAAGTACACGTACCAAAATATACCATACTGTAAGCAGACAGAAGGGAAAGGAGCCATGGTGGAGTTACTGTATACATCCGTGAGGACCTCATGCTACAGGTCCTACTGTCATGCTCAAATTCAGTATGTGACTCTTAAATTGTATACATAAGACAACACAATATAATTATATGCAATACATATTACCTACCAAATGCTCCAAACCACACGGACAAGTTTGAAGATTGCCTCACAAGAACAAAAGAGACCTTCATGAAACTGGAACATCACATGAGTGTGTTTCTTATGAGTGATTTTAACTTTCCCCGTGTCAAATGGCCTGAATGCCTCATGCTCTCAGGAATGACTCAATGCTGACAAGTACAAATTGAGTCCCTGCGCAACCTCACCAATGCCCTATTTATGGAGAAAATTGTGCTCCAGCCAGCCAGGGCGCATAACACATTGAATCTCTGCTTCACAAACAATATGGACATCATTCATAACATGAAAGTGATGCCAACATTAGTTTCCGATCACAACATAATAGAGTTGTCTATGTATGGACCAAAAGTAGCTTGAGACATGCAACCTAAAAGAAGCACCCAAAATCTCTCCAATCTGAACTTCCACAAAGCAGACTGGAAATCAATCTAAAAAGTGTTCCTCAGACAGGACTGATCAAAATGTCTCCCCACACCAGACATTGGCATGAAACTAGAGTATTTCATGTCTGTTATGCAAGTCATATGCCAGAAATACGTCCAACAGCACAAGGCCAACACAGAAAGGAACAAGATTCCAAGGGAGAAAAAGATCCTCATGAGACAATGGATGAAGGTTGTAAATCGCTTCAACCAACAACCCTGTTGTATAGTGAAACTGTATACTCCTCCTGGTAAAAAAAAATGTGGTAGGATCAGCCATTATAAATAGACCAGTTGCCGGTCATCAAAAAAAGGTCGAGAGTACGTAGAGTTTGTGTGAGACTGTGTTGATAGTCGTGTCTGTACTCATATAGTAATTATACTGTGATACTGAGTGAACATTATATCGATCTAACCTTTTGAGGATAATAATACTGTACAGTGTCAGATAGAAACATTCTATCGATGACTTCGGAATGTAACAATATCTTTCAGAACAACAACTGGCATCAAAAGACAAGATACAACAGTGGCAAAAGACCGCTTTACAACAGTGGTGACAAGGTAAAACAAATTTACACGGAGAAAAAAACATTGATGCAGTGAGTTTAACTTAATTCACGTGGAAAAGTAAATACCTCGACAAAAAAGAAGCAAAAATCTTGTGCAAACTTACGAAAATCATAAAATATGGAAGTCTTGTTAACTGGGGTAGTTGAGTTGCAAAAACAGAAACAACAACAAATGTTTAAACAAAAAAAAAGGCGAAGATGAAGACTTCATTATTTACATAGGCAGATTCAACAAAGAATGTGAGAGATTTAGGCAGGATATGCTTACTCCAGACTCTTTTATGTGTTTGATTCTTGCATAAGGATTGACAAGTAAAAGGGATGCAGAAATGAGAACGATAATTATAGCAAAACTGAAAGTGAACCTCGATTTGACATTGCAGATACTGTCAGAAAAGTGTGACAGGATATTAAAATTAAGGCATGACACAGAAGAAATTCAACGAAAAGAGTGTTTCCACATAAGACGAGTGCAAAAAAGTTGAAAGACAAAATGTTGCAGGAAAAAACAGAAAAAATATCAGGATGTAGACCCATGTATGGCATATGATGAGATGCACCTGAAAACAGATTGTCCATATAAAAAACCAAAGTGTTTTCATTGTAGGTTTACAGGACATATAAAATCACACTGCAAAACTAGAATGATAGGAAAATGAAACAAACAAGGAAAAAATAAATAGTTGTCAACAGGAAAAGTTGTGACTACAACAAACAAAGTTTGTGAATGTAAGAATTGAAACCACTAGTATCAGAATGCAATTAGGCACAGGAATTATCATCACAATCATAAATGAGAAAAGATGGGAACAAATGGGTAAGCCATAATTATGTAGTTTAAACAAAATAGCGTATGATGTTACTGAAAAAAAATTATATTTCACGAGTGAATGCATTTGTAAAATGATGTTCGAAGGTCGATCCTAAAAAGTGAATAATTTTTTTTATTTCCATGAAAGGACAACACAGAGGAGACAAACAATGACGGACAAACACATAAAGAAAGTGGGGGTGGCTGAGCCATGTACATAATGTGTGGGAATTAGCAGATTAAAAATTAGTAAAAAATATGTACAATACATAAATTAAAAGTGAAAAATTAAGTGGGGACAAAGGAGGTCTCACACCCCATGCACCACCACTGAAACCTTTTTGTACACTTATGGCTTCCGTTAGGCTGGGCCATTCACTCCCATCAAGCTCTCCACTTTCTTCCATCTTTTCGCAAACACATCCAAAAACAGGCATCTCCTCTCCAGTCTTATTTTCTGTTTAAGGTGGAAATGGAAAAAGTTAACCAACCCACAACTGTAGATGAAGGTGCCTGTCTCGATTTCTTTCACTCTCATCTTCCAGATCACCTCTTGTACCATGACAAGGGTACAAACGTTTCCTTCTTTGTTAAGGGAAGGTGGTGAGACTATCTTGATGATAGATTTGGCCGGCATCAATACTCTTCCCAAATGTGACAATAAGTGTTCGGTGTAGTTCCATAGATCCAATAACATCAGACATTGCACGAATGTGTTTCACTGCTTCGCCCACATCTCAGACAAGATAGCGACAAAAATTGGGTAGGGCCTCTCAGTAGCACTGCCAGGCCAGGGATTTCTGGTAACTCTCCAGAGATCCTGGCCTGAGAGTTCTCCGAAACAGGCTGGCAAGCTGACGTTCGTTGAAGCCCAGAGTTCTCCCCAGGTCGTCGTTGCACTCGCTCTCTACCAACCCTCTATAGAAGGATGAAGTGAAACCCCTACCACCGACATTGCCCCTGTGGAGAGGAGCCAGAGAGCCTGACGGCACTCCGCAAGCCATTCACCCAGCCTGGGTTTCCACTTGATCCACGGTTCCAATTCACTGAAAGACATGAACTGTGGAAGAATGGACTTCACAAATGGAGACCATACCTGCTCAACATCCAGGTAAAGCCAGCGGTGCCAAAGTCGAAGCGCAAGTTTCCCCAGTCTCAAGCGCAAGTTTCCTCAGTCTCAACCACAGCATCCCTAGCCCACCCTTTAGTGGTTGTAGGCAGCAAATAGATCATTGGACTTGCGGAACCCCACTCTTCCACAAAAGCAAAAGAGTAGGCGCTCCTTCTTGCCCAACCATGAATCCGGGCAAGGCACTTCGGTTAGGTGGTAGGTAATGACAGATGCGATAAATACATTTTCCACTTATGCCCTTCCTTTCAGGGGTAGCTGCCTTCCAGACCAGGTCTGGGTTAGGCCAGCCACCCTGCTTGTGATCTTACTCAAGTTTCTATCTATCTGCGGGTCTGGACCAAACCAGACTCCTATCAATTTCACCGAACCGTTCGTCCAATGCCGCATGATGCTGTATGACGGCATCGACTTGCCTCTCCAGGTATCGAGCTGCAAGCCAACTAACTTGTCGTGGTTTACACTTGCTCTTGCCACCACCTTGTATTCATGTATAACATCATCCACTTGATGCAGGTGGTTGCCATTGAATACAATAAGGGTGATGTCATCCGCGTATGCCATTACAGTTCTTCCAAAACTGAGATCTCGTGGGACGCCCTCCAGAGCCTCCACCTTCTACAGCAAGGGCTCCAATGCCAATACATCCTCGATGAACCAAGCGCCTGATACGGGTGGGGTTCGACAAGGACTTGTTCACCCGAACTATCGACGAAATCTCGCTGTAAATAGCCTTGATCCAACCACAGAAGGTCGGGCCAAAGCCGGCTACTTCAAGGACTGCTGCCAGGTATTGGTGGTCCATCCTACTGAATGCCTTAGACTGGTCTTAATGGACCAGAGCTCCACCTAAACCAGATCTTCTATTTGCTCTATCTATAATATAGCATATAAAGAGAAGATTGTCATGGTCTTGCTTGGAACGGTGCATGTTGGCGCCTGCTCAACAAGTCCATCGAGAGTGATGGGCCTAAAATTATATAATCTGTCCCCTTTGTTTGGGTCCTTTCTGATCAGCACTACCATGCCCCGGCTCACAGAACTGGGTATACGCCATTCTGCTGCCAATAGGTGCCCAAACAAGCATGGCATTGTTATGTACAACTCGTAGGGTAGACCATCTTTTCCCAGCGACTTTTCCTTTCCACAGTCGACCAAGACGTCCTTCACCTCCACGGCTGTGATCGGCCCTTCACAATGCACTGCTTCCCTCCCCAAGAGTCATGGTACACAGGTGAGTAAGTCCACATGGCCCCCTCCTACAATCCAGTGTGCCACTTCTCCCAAAGAGCTGGGTGAAGTGCAGCTGAAGAAACTCATACATTTCATCGGGTTCGTTTTCCAACCACTCATGTTGATGCATCAAAGACCCAATTATAGTATCGTTTCCATGCTGAGCCTCTAACCAAACGGGCCCATCTGGCGACGTTGATTCCTTCTTGTCCTATTGCATGAAGCTTAGCTCTGACTATGCACCCTTCGTGATTGGCATTGAGGTGTTGGTCTAATGCCGATCTCGCCGCCAAAACTCTAGGTGCACAACTTGCCCTCAATGCGTAATCTAGCACCTTAACTAGATCCCCTTCTATTCTAGCCTTTCTAGCTGCTAACTCATTGCTAAACCTAATTGACTCAATTTTGATGGCTCTTTTGAGAGCTAACCACCATTTGTTATTTAAAATGGTACCAGTGGATGCCTTCTTAACAAGTTCCTGAATCTAGTTCCTGTATTCCTCACAATCTAGTAATGTCTTGTCGAGTTTCCAGTAACCAGGGCCCTAACTAATCATCTTATCTAAGTCCACCCTGCTGACCAACAATTTGTCGTCAGAGAGTGGACTATGACAAACTGTGGACAACTAACGCTATCCTTATCTCTGGTCCTGACAAATAACCTCTAGATAAGGTCTGGGTGACCCATCGCTATTCACCCACGTCCACTGTAGAGCATCCGGGTTGTCCAGTCTGAAACGATCTGCTAGCTGAAACTTGCTAAACAGATCTCTGAGGTGATGGTTTCCTTCTCTGTTGGGGTTCGAGCCAACACAATCCACGCGTGCATCAAGGAATGTGTTAAAGTCACCTAACACCACTAGAATGAAAGACATCCCGAGAAAGGTCTCCAGGCATCTAAAGAAGTCCGACTGCCCTGCATTACATGGTGCATAGACACCCACCAGCCTGAAGGCCTGCCCACTGCTACATGTCACATCCAAGATGACCAGCCTGCCTTCCAGATCTGTAAAGATAGACTCTGTTATAAACCCCAGATTCCTCCTGAACAGAGCTGCCACTCCCCCACCTCCAGGCTGGCATGTAGAAATAAATTTCTCTTAGCCATTGAAGAGAGGTGAGAAAGCCTGCAGACTGCTCATTCTGGTCTCTGCGGTGATAAAAACATCCAAATTACATGACAGGAGTTTGGCTAGGAGGCAGCTTTGCTTCTAGACCGAACCCAGACTACACACATTCAAACAACCAATTTTCAATGAAACCTTAAGGGTACTTACAATTTAATTAATGTTTCTTCCGGAGGGAACTACCTGTCCATTTCCCTCCTTCCTCTTCTCTTGTGGGGTGTGGTGAGCTTTCAATCAATTCTGAAAAATGTCTGGCTGAAACTCATTGCTCTAATTTTGGTAACGTTCTTCTAATGTTATGTGCCATGTTCGTTGCACTTTGAAAAAGTGGTAGTTCACTGGCGTATATATTTTTGTGTTTATTTCTTTCAGTTTCATTTGTTTAAGTGTTTTCTGAAGGAAGCATCTCCAGTGTAAAACACTGAGCAACCATTTTCTTCATGTCATTGGACAAGAAAATATTTCTCATTACTTCTTACATACACCCTATGCATACCATTGACATACAATCTTATGTAATTTCTAAAGATTCTCACTTTGAACTATCTGAACTACTCTAAGTGATTTTCAACCATTTATATGAACTTTTGGCTATTTTTCGTAGAAGTTGAGGTAAAATTTTCTGTCTTGCTACAGTTTTTTGTTGTTTTCATATTTTCTATTGTGGTCATTATTCTGTAGTTGTAGCAAGTTTTTGTTCACAGTTTGCTTGTTTAAGCTTTAATAGGCTCAAAACAGTTTGTATGTTTGTTAAATCTCTGAACGACAGCCACATTTAAGTTGCAAATATACTTCACTTTATCGTGCAGTTTGTATGTTTATTTTCCACAAATGGTCGTACATTGACAAACCCGTTTGTGCCAATTTGATGCTTTAAGTTACCCAATCAGACCACTTGCCAGACCGACCAAAGGAGGGAAATTCATGTCTCTCCACCGGGAGCCTACCGTCAGCTTTATAATGAAACTTTTCCCTCTACTTCTTTAGTGAGGTGAACTGCACAGTGGAATTCGGATCTCTGGCAGAAAGCAAGTTTATTTTCACAGGTATCCTTCGACATATTCGTCTGTTCTTGTCATTCCAAAAGAAGTTATGTCACGTATTTGTTTTTCCTGTTCCATCATGCATATCATTATGTACCAACTGCACAAAGAACCAATGCATTTTTGCTTATAATATTATTCATGTTGTACCAGGGAACACAATGAAGTATCAGGTGGGCCACACTAAAAATGCTAATGGGGAGTAGTAGAGTTTGAGTTTGGAAATGAGAAAAAGATTTAGTGTATTTGGTGTATCTCTATGTGTTGATCAGGGACATTTGTAATTGAGGAAACAAAGTGATGATTTAGAGAGTTAAGGATTACAAAAAGATTTGGGTTCTGCATTAGCAGCATCATTATGGGAAGAATTTGGAGGCCAAGAATAGTTGTTAGTAATGAAGTCAGTGAAAGTGTGATAGCTTGAGAGAAGGGTGAAATGGGGTAGCTGCACTTGATTCAGGTAAATGTATAATAGAAGAGTCTTTTAGTGACTGGAGAAATTTGGTAAATGATGCAGATGTGTTTAGAGGAGAGCTGTAGAGACTTCGATCGATCATAACAGGAAATCTTAGTTTAGGATGTCCTGGTGAAAACAATTCGAGATAGGGAGAATGGAATCTACATATGCACAGATAACCAGGTGTGAGAGTAAAGTTTGAGCAGAGAGTTTTGCATAATTCAGCAGCGATAAACAATTGATAAGAGCTGAGTTATTTGTGTGTTGAATAAAAGTATGTATGGTTTGCATTTTAGTAAGCAATGATGTTTCGGGATTAATTTGAATTTGACTAGGGTTTAATTTGAATGATGTGGAAAACGAGTAGCAAGAATTGTTCAGCAGACTAAATATTATTTGTTAACATCTTATTGAGTGCAGATGGTATCGGTGTGCTGTGAGAACATGATTATCTCCAACCAGGAAGTTGGTTTGAATCCTTAGAAAAGAGTAATCTTTGACAAGAGATTTATGGGCCATAAGTTGGGCCATATGAAAGTAAACAGTGTGCTGTATCACCTGCTCACGTAAAATATCAAGAGAGTTTCAGAGCAACATATGATAAAACTACATTGCATGCAATTCCAAGAATTAATATTACCCCAGTTAATTGTTATAAATAATTGCATTTTTACATGGATCAATAATTTTGTCTTCAAATCTACTGAAGCCACACAAATATCTGTGGGTTTTTTTTTTATTTTAGAGCTTTATTTTGTAAAATATATTCTAGAAAACAATGGAAATAAGAAGTGGATGATCTCCTAGATATATATTCCTTTTAACATTAATGAATTGTCATTAATGTTTGTATATATATATATATATATATATATATATATATATATATATATATATATATATATGTATATATATATATATATATATATATATATATGAATATACAAAGATAGCGGAAAGCTACTCAATCCATAAAAAAGAGCTTATAAATACACCACCAGATGGAGAGTTTCATAGTACCACTTTTCAAAACAAAAATGCTATTTGTATGCTGTCAACTTAATGTGACAGTCTCCTGAAGGGAATGGTACTAATGTTGTTTAGACCTAGGAACCTAGGAAGCTGCACTGCTTCCTGTTGGCATTGATACATTTCCTGTGTCCTTATGTTTACAAGGGAGAGACAAGCACCTCCACCCAGCTAAGTCTGCATCCAGAGACATGTTTCTGAGTCATTGCTCGTCATCAGTCTGGGGTAGCATGAACTGCTAGTCGGAAATGCCTGCCAAGCTCTTGTAACCATATAATAATTCTAGTGAAATACATTCACTGATTTCAAATTTAGAAATAATACATTTCTAAAGCTTCTCAGAGAGATTTTATGCAGTAGTGATACAATGAAGTAGTTGTATGCTGCCAACTTAATGTGACAGTCCCCTGAAGGGAATAATACTAATGTTGGTTAGACCTAGGAAGCTGCACTGCTCCCCTTTAGGGGACTGTTACATTAAGTTGACAGCATACAACTACTGCATAAATCACTCTGAGAGATTTAGAAATGTATTATTTCTCAAAAAGAGCTCTTTGTTCTAAATTCCAAGCAATTATTAATATTTTATAATAATTATGCTTGTTCCTCCGTTACTTAACCCATCAGTAATTCTGTAATGCTTTCATGTGATTACTTGAAGGGAAAGGTGAAGAGCGAGAGAAAAAGAGGGAGAAAGAAAAAAGAGAGAGAAGAAGAGGGTATGGCAGAGAGTGAGAGAGAAAGGGAGAGAGAGTTGTGTGATACGTCTATAAAATTGTGCATAAACTTTATACAGTGTATATATAAAGTGTATTAAGTAATCATTGTATTACAATTACCTCCACTTTTCAATTAGTAAATGGGTAGCTGATGATCTTTTGATATTTTGATACAGACACAACACAGGGTATGCTTTCAAGTTTTTTTTGGACAATATTTCAGAAATAATACAATAAGTTTACCATTAATTCTGTGAAAGATTCACGGGTCCTACGAGAAAAAAAATTGTCAAAACAAGATTTACAAATACTGGATTTTAATGTTTAAATTTACAAATATACAAGCCCTTTAAATTAATCAAAAGTTTCTATTGTGTGCCTTGTTGTGCATTAACACACATGCATGCATGCATTTGTATTGAAAAGTGAGAATGAGTGCTCAACACCACATTGGCAGATAAATATTCTTTATTCATGGATTACCCAAACTACTATTAGTTTCATGTTGGGAGTGATATCTCTCAACAATTATTCAATTCTACCACATGAGACGTTGGTGTTTGTCTCCATTGCATCATCAATATCATCACATAACTTCCAACTTCCTTGATGACATGGGTTGGACAATTCAATAGCATCCAATGATTTAAAGGACTGTATTGAGTTCCGATGTCTGATTTGGCATGGTTTTTATTTAATAACAAAAAGAGAAAAATAATCAGGGAGTATAATATGTAAGTTGAATGGTATTGGCTTCATATACAGAGGAAGAGAAACTTTGAAGGATGTAGTCACTAGTTGGACATTCCTAAACCTTTTACATAGGAAAATACACACTCAGTGAACTGAGACATTGATCTGGTTTTAATTCTCAGTTTCAATTCCTAGTTTAAATTTCTGTTTAAAGAGAAATAAGAAGTTATCATAGTTTTGAATTTCTCTTCCCATAAAATTGTTGTCATGTGATTTGTATAAAACAATCAATATGATAAATACTATTAAACATCATCCTTATTTAAGCATCTATTTTTCTGTGCTAACACATTGTTGCACAGGTCTATTATATTGTATATCACAATTCCAGCTGATCCTGCATAATTTTATTTGTTAAACCCTGCATTCTCATGTCACAGTTCACCATTTCTTACAGTGTCTCATAATTAGTCTTTCTCTTTTCTGTATACCTCCATTATCTCAGCCAGGTCTGTCAGAGCAAGGTTAACATACTCTGACTCTGTTGGCTTTGAAGGAGCCATATTTCTTTAAGCTATATTCTGTCATGAATATGTCACATGGAATCACCATTATATTCTTGTGGGGATCATTCAGAAACTTTATAAAAATTTTTGTTCCAGTTCCAAAGATTAGAAGTTTGAGAGAGAGCATGTTTAGAATGTTATTCTTAAAAATGTTTTAAAATAAATATGCCTTTTCTATAATTATTGGCAAAATTGATGCTATAAGATTGTCAGTAGTCAAATCCCCAACATTTTTTCTCATATTCAATATCACTTCTTTTATTTACAGGATGATGTACAAGAATGCATACAGGAGGACCTAAAATTGAGGTAATAAATAGCATACTAAATTGCTACTCTTCTAAATCTTACTCCATTAGATCACTGGTATTATTTATGAATGGCATAAAGATGAATAAATAACAGATGGCTCACAAAAAGCAAATGATTGGCATTTAATATAGCAATCCATCATTTCTCTACATGTATCTCTCTTAAAAGATAGCTAGAGCATTAATCATCATCTTCATTTAACATCTGTTGTCCATGCTGGCATGGGTTGGACGGTTGGTGAGCTGAAGGGCTGCTCCAGACACTAGTCTGATTTGGCATGGTTTCTACCATTGGATGCCCTTCCCAATGCCAACCACTCCAAGAGAATTAAGGGTGCTTTAATGTGCTATTGGTTCGAGTGTCACTTGTGTGTCACCAGAATCTGACACACATACAAGTTCACTTGCCTAGTCTTCTTCTCAAGCACAGATTATCGCCAAAGACTTCAGTCATTTGTTATTGCCTCCACGAGGCCCAACACTCGAAAAGTGCATTTTACGTGCCACTGGCATGGGTACCAGTTGTGTGACACCAGTACCTGTCACGACTGTGAATTCACTTGGTTTGATGGGTTTTCTCAAGCACAGCAAATCACCAAAGGTCTCAATCATTTGTGAGGCCCAAAGCTTTAAAGGTGCTTTTCATTAGCATCAGCCACATTGCCTCCATGAGGCCCAATACTCGAAATGTGCTCTTTGAATGT
>NC_142943.1:27318628-27321128 GCF_046866305.1 Octopus bimaculoides
CAGCCACTTGCGTGTTAATTTTATGAGCAGACTGTTCTGCTAATCAGATAAATAATAATCTCATCATCATAACCGATGGAATGCCATTTTAAAAAAAACAGGAAATGTTCCATATCATAAGGCAAAATGTTGTGTTCAGTATAAGCAGTGAAAGTTAAGATGAAATAATTGCTATTCCGTTGTGTAGTCACTTCGTGCTGGACTCACGTTCAGTTTGATAAAACCTGCCTGTGCATCAGTGTTTATTTGAGTGCTTGGCCTCCAGAGCTGTGAGACCTGCAAATGCCGCTGTTAGGACCGAATTAATGCCCACTGTGACCCTAACGACTAAAAAGGTTGTCCTTCTGCTATATAGGATCTTTTTCCGTTTTCTTCCAACCATTTGAAGGTTTATCTTGCTCCAGTCCATTCAAAATGAGTTGTAGCTGTAATAGAAAGTGGCCAGCCTTGTCACATTTTGTATGAGGCTGAATATCTCTGAGAAGTACGTTAGTGCTGTGTAATCTGTGGAGTACTTAGCTACTTGCGCGTTAAATTTTGTCTTTGTGTGGTAATGAAAACTGAAAGGGACATCTAATATTTGCTGTAACTATTTGTTTCTGATTTAACAATGTGTCTGTGTATCTATGTATCTACTTTTCTTTCGATGTATGTATCAGTCTACTCTGAAAATACTGGTAAACATTTAAAAACACAAAACGAAAGCCACCTTCCTTTCAGTTACCACTCACTGTCTCTTTCACTCTCTCTCTCTCTTTCTGTTTCACTTCCTCTCTCCCGCTTTTAATTTAACAATTTGTGTATGTATCCATGTATGTATGTATCTATTTTTCTTTCGGTGTATGCAGCAGTCCTACTCTGATAAGACTGATAAACATTTAAAAACAAAAAAGGAACGCCACCTTCCTTGCAGTCAACACTCTGTCTCACTCACTTTCTGTCTTTCTTTCTCACTTCCTCTCTGTCTCTCCCCCTCTCATGCTTTTCCACTCTCTTTAACTGTGCCTCTTCTGCTTAACACCTTTTAACACCTCTCCCTTCAACATTTTTACCTCTTCCTTTGAAATAAGTGTGACACACACCACAGGTATGCATTTAGAAAAGCAAAATGTTAGCGTATCAATATCATTGATGATTCAAGGAAATAACCCAGAGACTTCATCTGCATGGAAAATAGCAGTCAAGTTAGTTAAATTAATTGTTTCTAATTTAGCATAAGGCCAGCAAGAGAAGAAGATTGATGCCGGAAGGATGGATGGGCAAAGTTGATCTCGTTGAGATTTGAACTTAATATATACAAAGCTGGAACTAATACCACAAGGCATTTTTGTCTTACCCTCTAATGGTCCTGCTACAATAATTGTTTACATACTTTGGTCTAATTAGATTTCCTCAGCAACGCATAGCCATCTCTGGAGATGATCTGTTTTGACTACTCACCACATAAGTATTATTAACAACAGTTTTAACCATCATATGATGCCTAATGTTGGGAATATATATATTTTACCACCCCAAGTAATAGCAGGTAATGTTACATAACTACAATAATTGTAATCTTACTTTTTAAAATTTCATAGAGAATGAATATTAATGAAATGAGTACTAAATTTCAGAATTGAAATAGTTTTGAAATTTTTACAAAACAATGTTAAAAGTTATTTCTGATTTGTATATTTGTAAATAAGTATATGTTATCAATAACAATAATGCTGTTTATATATCAATTAATTAAATTTGTAATAATATCTGATAAACAAGCAGTGGCAAATACACACTCCCAATATTACATTTCATATGACTTAAGTTATATAGTAAGCAAGGGAGATAAATCCAATAAGGTCAACATTATATTTCTTTGTGGGAGAGACAAATGCAAAGAGGGGGACAAAGAGAGAGAGATATATATATAAAAGGAGACACACTACCAAGTATGTTAATAGATTAGACTCCCTTCTCTGCTACAGTCACTATATTGACATACACTTCACTATTATATTAACTTGGCTTTATTTTGTGATAATATTATATAGTATTAAATGTCAACAGATTTCATTATACATCTCTGACCTTCAGTCTCTTACCAGGTCACTGCAATTGGCATCTCATGCAGTTTCTTTTCATATCTACTTGATTCAATTTTAATTCAATTAATTCAATTTTAATTTTTAGATGTTATATTGATAGCAGAGGAAGTGATGAGTTCAAAAAGTACAAACATCTCAGTTTCTTTATTTCTTTGGGTATTAGTGTGTATGTGTTTGCATATATTTTGTATATTATTCTGATGTTTTACTACTTTATGCTCAGAGCATTTTCAGGAAGGAAAGTATAGACAGGAAGGGAATTCCAGGAGAGAAATAATGCCTAGGGAGAACAGACATTAATGTTGGTTTGGGGTCTAGTCTGTGTATCAGTGGTACCTGGACAGAGTGGCAAGAGAGCAATTAGCTCTGAGGATCAGAAGCTATTGTAGTAGTGGTAGAAAAGGCAAAGAGAG